>NW_008752608.1:18016-18576 GCF_000715545.1 Opisthorchis viverrini | reverse complement strand
TGAGCCCGGGCAACAATTCAGAAAATCCAGAAAACAGCACTGTTTCCTGTTTGTTGCTTTTGGCTTGCACTTCTCCTGGTTGTGTCTTTCAACAGGCCAGCCCATGAAATGCACTTAATAGGTCGGCTCCAAGATACTGGGTGACACCCATGGTTGAGGTCTAGCCACATTAAATCCTCCTCATCAATCAAACAACTAATGCCCTGCCCATATTGTTGCTGGGATTGGTCGCATACAAGCAAATAACAAAAAACAAACTACTAGCGTTCGGAGCGAGTTTGTTGGCTTTTTCAATGCACCACATGTTGATTGAAGCCGAAAGCAACGATACGGGGAATGGTGACCCCGAACCTTACTTTCATTTTCCATCCTATACTATGGTGCTGTTTAGCTCGCACGGCAGATTCCTGGATAACCGGCCGTTGTCCGTTATCTTGTTCTATTTTCCCGTCATTCCTCATGTGTCTGCTATGCGATATCACGCAACCTCCCTCTTCACAACAGGAATCTAAAGTAGCTGCAGACTACCACAAACTCCTATCCAGCTTACCATATAATCT
>NW_008752608.1:16350-17713 GCF_000715545.1 Opisthorchis viverrini | reverse complement strand
ACCGAAAATGTAAGCTACCAATGTGATGGGAGTCAACTTAAGGTTGCAGTCAGCCTTTGCGCTGTGGGTGATCCAACACATCAACTACACCCATTTCTGATCCGTCGACTACTCTGTAACACTGTCAGAAGCCCCTTTATTTAGACGGTATTGGTTGCCGAGTGACCAAGAATTTAGCTGAAAAATTAATTTTCTGATTTTGTTGTTCACCAGAAGAGATAAATAATGGATTCATCAGCCGTTAATTGATACACCATTTCTCGCAATTGATTGGAGGGAAGTATACTGAGTTTCCTAACATAGTCAGTCATGTGTTTCACCGAGGTTCTACTGTATATAAACCGCCGCTCTTCCCGGAACAACGCAAACTTCTGGTACATTTCGGATGTTGTTGAGCGCACGAAAGTTGCATGTTGCTGCAGTAAGAGCTTTTGACACAATTCGTATAAAAAGCTTTGAGTTGTCGAGGAACTCCTGATACCGGCGGTCATTTTTTCATCGTAAACAGGGAAGAAATCGTCTGAACTCAGTCAGTTTTCACTGCTAAATGCCGTCGAGGTTTTGGTACTCACAAAGAAATTTCCTGATTACGGAAATACTGATCACTGTTTCACCAGATCATTGGGTATTGTTAATTACTGCATGAACACTGTGACCGAAATCATCATCATTGTCAGCTGTACTAATCGCGTACTCGTCGTGCGGTGGTTTTGTCTGTCGCAGTTACGGTCCCCGAAGATTGGAGGAGGGGATAGATAGCTGCGCATTGCAGGCGGGAGATGATAGNGTATCAATCCGTGAACCCGTGAATCCGTGTTTAAATGCGCCATTTGTGATGGATCTGTTGTTTGCCCAAACAGGCAACTTTTTGTAAAACACATTGATAGCCCTGACAGACTCAAATTGTGAATGCTCGCCACTTGCGGCATGTATCGATATGAATTCATGCTTTCCGTTCGTCCGATGCAAGAAGAAAAATATTAAGTAAGTCATTGGGTTTATCGGCTTCGTGCATTGGTGGGTCACTGGATTTTCTGACAAACTTGAACGTTCCCTGATTAGAGGTGCGAATGCCCAGAAACGTCTGTACAGATGTGAGCACAGCTAGCGCAGCTCAGAGTATACCGGATTTTTTGGTTTTCACGAGCATGGGAGTGACTGTTATGTAAACTCATGTAATTTATGGTGTTACAATCGTGTAGCTTTAAATGTTAAGTGCATCGAAGAGACTGGAATTTTCCCGTGTTATTAGGCAGGCAAAGGACGTATTGTGACCACAAGATGTCATCACATCTGCATGGTGGTCGCATTTCACCGAATTTCCCTGCTTGAATTTTTCCCCACGGATACGGGTAACTCTGAT
>NW_008752608.1:8630-12263 GCF_000715545.1 Opisthorchis viverrini | reverse complement strand
TTGGTGACAAGATGTCGAGTTAGGAAGAACCGGAAACAGCAGATTGGTTTCGAGGTCTACAGGGAATTTTGGTGCCTACGTATGCATAGTTGAGTTTCAAGTGAACCTGAGACGTGCACCCAGTCTGTGAATAACCATTGTTGGACGCGCCATGACTACCAATACTAGTCGCAATCTGCGTATCGGCAGACTGATTTGTTTTGGCTTGCCACACATAACTCTTGACCACACCTCAATTTTCTTTAGGCCATCCGTAACCTTTTGATCGCGGTTTTACCGCTTTCCATTTCCCAAATATTTCTTCTGTTTGGAAACTTTATATCTACAAATATCTTATTAAGTGTTTGTGAGTCAACAGCGTTGAACATGTTTACCTGTAGGATCTTACAGTTCATGGACGCCAAGTGCCTGGTTGTTTAGCATTAAGTCGATCGCTTGGGATATCCGGAGTTCATATCTTGGAATAGCCAGAATGTTTCCGCGTTTCAGCTTCCTGGATAATTCCATCATATCTGAGATTTAACTGTGCAAAGAAATGCGTTCTAATTTCGATGCGTCTTCAGGAAGTTCACATTCTTAGCATACCCGAAGACCTAGTGGGGCACTCAGATTTCACAAAAATCGCAGTATAGAAGTTCCGAAGCATCCAGGCCAGAGAAAAAACAGCTTTTATTTGAAACCCTAAGCTGTTAGTCCATCCCGGGACAACCGACGAGTATTTAGGCATATCACAGAGGCAGGGTCGTCAATAATAAATGCTTGGGCGCCTTGAAGAAGCATTTCTGACGGTCTTGGGTGTTCAGCCAACGCCAGTTGTATAGCTGTGATCAATTCCGAAATTGCGCCATAAATAGATAAATGTCCCTTATTTTATTTGAAACCCTAAGCTGTTAGTCCATCCCGGGACAACCGACGAGTATTTAGGCATATCACAGAGGCAGGGTCGTCAATAATACAATGCTACAATGGTGAGATCTGCGGTTTATATTTCTTTCACTCTATGTTTCTCTATTCGTTTTCGACCATTATATGAGTATAGCTGGACGTAAGAAATATTGGTTCATCGCAATTCAGACCAATGAACGGCGCAGCTTCGTATTTCACAGCAATGTCAATCAGTGTATTTGTTTACGCTGCAGGTATAGAACGTAACTGAATATCAGTGGTACTCTTTTCATTCGGAATCTTTGAGGTCGTTGTAGTCTGAAAAAAGGGACTCGTGAATCCAGATAATGTTTTTAACTAGGCAGAAGAAAATTTGATAGCAAGCTGCAGTTGGTCACAAGAGTGAACGCTATCCGGAAGTTTCTCGAAAAATACCTTAGTTATTCAATCAGCTGGATGATACAGCTGTCTTGACAGGATAATTTGGAATGGATACACTCAACCGTTATATTCTTTAATTATCCGTCAGTTGGCCTGCTATTATCCCTTGCCAAAAACTTTGCTTTCTCTTTAGAGACATTTATCTTGTCATTTTGGGATTGGACAATGCTGGAAAGACCACAACTACCAGGAGCATCAAGGGCAGTAAGTCTCGCGCTCCGTTATTATCAAACCCCACTAACTGTCAAGTTTCCAGCGATTTGGTTGCCCCGACAGTGGGATTTGATCGAATAGAATTTTCCACTGGCAAGTTCCACGTTAATCTATACGACCTGGGCGGTGGCCGTACCATACGAGATATATGGAAGACCTATTTTGCCGAAGTGCATGGGATAATATTTGTCGTGGACTCTAGTGATACAGAACGTCTGAGTGAATGCCGTGGGGTGCTTTCCAAGCTTCTGGCGCATTCCTCGGTGTCCGGCAAGCCAGTGTTGTTGTAAGTCTTCTCGTGAATTTCACAGACTAGTCCTGTTAGACTTGCGAATAAAAAGGATGTTGCTGAAGCACTGGATGAGCCTGAACTAATTGAAGCGCTGAAATTGGACCAGCTGGTCAATCAGTTCCGATGTCCTTGTCGTCTGGTACGTTTACGAACGAATGATCCTATTGATTAATCAGCTTAATGGGATGGTACAAGGACACGTGACGCTAGGAAGATACGACCACTTTACGTACGACAATGACTTGTACACATGGCACAAAAGAGAGTAATATTGTTAGGGTAGATGATCCGTCTGGGCTTAGTTTCATTTTTATTCAACAAGACAGCTGAACATCCTAAGGAAAGGTGATGGTATCAGTTGCAGTGCCAACATCTTGCAGTTAACGCGATAAATGATTAAAGCCTCACCGCAATAAAGCTGAAATGGCAACGTACATTTGCGTGATAGTTTACTTAGCTTCTGGCCACTCCTCGGTGTCCGGCAAGCCAGTGTTGTTGTAAGTCTTCTCGTGAATTTCACAGACTAGTCCTGTTAGACTTGCGAATAAAAAGGATGTTGCTGAAGCACTGGATGAGCCTGAACTAATTGAAGCGCTGAAATTGGACCAGCTGGTCAATCAGTTCCGATGTCCTTGTCGTCTGGTACGTTTACGAACGAATGATCCTATTGATTAATCAGCTTAATGGGATGGTACAAGGACACGTGACACTAGGAAGATACGACCACTTTACGTACGACAAGACTTGTACACATGGCACAAAAGAGAGTAATATTGTTAGGGTAGATGATCCGTCTGGGCTTAGTTTCATTTTTATTCAACAAGACAGCTGAACATCCTAAGGAAAGGTGATGGTATCAGTTGCAGTGCCAACATCTTGCAGTTAACGCGATAAATGATTAAAGCCTCACCGCAATAAAGCTGAAATGGCAACGTACATTTGCGTGATAGTTTACTTTTGATATGTCTACAACGAATCTATCCAATTTTTGAATCTTAGTACACTAACCAGATAAAATATTCCGGTGCGGAGCACGTTACACGCAAATCCCTTGCATAAACAAGGAAGCTGTAAGGATTTCTTGTGATTTTGTCCACTGTGTCAAAAGGGCATCCATTGTAGCGTCTGAACACACAAAACTGATTTTTTTATGCCCAGTCACGGATACGGTCAGAACACAAGTTGGAGTGTAATAATTTAAGTTTTTGGTTTTTCCTAACAACGGTACCACATTTCGACTGCCCTTCAGGAGAAAACAAGTATCCGGCGATCACTTGTCCAAGATCAAAGGAAAGCTCAAGCACAGCAAGCTGGCGCGATACAGATATGGTCCATCTTCGAATGAATCCAGCATAACACGCACGCCGCCCAGCTCCAACAATGAATATTTGCTAAAGTTAGATTAGAAAATCGTCATCTCGATGTTCTTTTTAGTGGTTTAGGGGTCATGGCCAATGGAGCTCAGCTTTGTTTTAGATAACCCACTACCCCAGCTGATGTCAAGGCTAAATCCCATAATGGATATAACCCATACGTTGACAGGTAGACTATTCAGGTAATAGTTAGTTGGTTAGTTAATTAGTTAATTAGTTACTTACTTAGTTAGATAGTTGGTCAGTCAGTTAGTTAGGTAGTCAGTTAGTTGATTAGTAATTAGTTACTTAGTTAGTTAGTTAGTTAGTCAGTCAGTTAGTTAGGTAGTCAGTTAGTTGATTAGTTAGTTAGTTAATTAATTAGTTAGTTAGTTAGTTAGTTAGTTAGTGAGTGAGTGAGTGAGTGAGTGAGTGAGTGAGTGAGTGAGT
>NW_008752608.1:4508-7721 GCF_000715545.1 Opisthorchis viverrini | reverse complement strand
GTTAAACTCCCTTTGCGTAAGAAAGTTTGTGCTAACTGAATAAAGCTTAACGAACCAGGATCTTCTTGGAATAGTGTCTTGATTGATATGGTAAAAATGAGACAAACAGGTATTGTGAACGTTGGCACGGTATTTAAAAACATTGATTCACTCGGAATGGCTAATCAACTTTACATCCACAGGAACGATGTTGTGCTTTGCTAAGTAAACATAAAAAATTGGACAAAGCAATTCGGATGGGCCTGCGATGGCTGCTCGCCTACATTGAATCACAGCTTCCAGATTTGGAGAAACGCATTCGACTGGACACGGAAAAACAAGCTCGGGAACAGGCCTTGGAACGTGAAGCGCGACGAGAGCGAGTCCGTCTCGCCAGAGAAAGGCGCGAGCGCCTGGACATGCAACAAGATTCCAATGGGGTGCAAACCAGCGCAGATGGTGTTTCGGACCGAACGTACTCGGTCACCTCGAGTAAACACAGTGATCATGCCGGAAAAATGGGAGATGTAAGGATGGAAGAGTCTGGTACTCCATCAAGGCGGTTAACTGTCATCGACTTGGAATCTAAAGTGAGTAGCTTTCACTTTGAGCAGCCACTTGAGATTTTTTGCCTGTTTGAGGTGCTTTCGAGATTAAGCCTGACTTGTCTAGACCACTGGGTGTCATTTTTTTGCTACCTACTTCCTCTCTGTAGCCGTAGATACACGAAACAGCTTGTGTAGAATTTCATTAAACTGAGAAATGTTTCCTGCACCTGACATTTTCAGCAATCCAAGGTCTCTCGATCTAATTTCGGCTTATCAAATACGTGTAGTTAGCTGAAACTTGTCATAAACGTTTGGCTCATCTACCCCACGCTTACACTTACTTGCCGGCTGAACATTTTACACATTCAGGGGCTTTGAACTGGAAGATCGATCCATCATTTTTACCACCTAGGGCTGTTAGACGTGGTAGTTTAATGACTTATCTTGGAAAGAGTAACTCACTGTCCTTTCCACAGCATCAAGTTTCTCACAAGCGACGATGTGAACCTCAAAGTTATTGGGGACACACTAGCTTTCACCTCATCATTTCGGCAGTAATGGGGCGAAACAGAAAGAGGGATGGTGGATATAACTGCCGTACATCATATTCTGTACAAAAGCTGTCAGAATGCTCCCCATACAATCTAGCACTTCAGGAAATGTGTGAATATAGCGACCGGATTATGCCCACGAATTTCAGGAGCACCTCGTGTGAAGCCTTTGTAGTTTCTTTGGGAACAACTTGAATGGTTTGCTTAGACGTAGGGTGATTCTGGGTGTTTCTACAACCTGCTGGTTCTGCGTACTCATGAAGCTAAGTATGGCTGCAGTAGTAGTTGAAGAAGTGATTCGTTTCCAAGTGAAGCGACGTTATGCTCAGGGTCGCTCATGCCAGTTTTAGCTGACGCCAAGCACCGGTTGTGTAGTAATGACGACGACGTAGTTATCAGACTTGTGTTAGTTGGAACAGGTTTCTTAAAGGTAGAAGGCCATGAGTACGCCGGCTCAGCTCATTCTGTGCTTTAATGGAACTCCGATAAAGTGGGTTTTTCCAAGCCGTTTTGTAGAGCCATTGCCTTGTCTTGCAAGGTATATTCAGATTCTGAATTTCCTTGGGCATTCTGGTAGCTGGGCTCTTGAAAGCTTTTGGATACTACTGACTGCGAAATCGTGAATAGAATTCTTACTGTAGCGGTCTTTTTCGGAGTGTTTTTGTCTACTTTTGGCAAACGTGGCAATGACAAGTTTCCTTTTAGACTGTAGGTTTTGGATGTGCGTAATGCACATTTACTCGTTTTGGTTCAATGCGTTTTATTGGATGTCATAGGGTGTAACTGTTTTTTGAACATTTGGTATACCGCTGACTGTTGTTAACATCGACTTCACTCAATGTGTGATCGTATTTCTCTACGCGTCTCTGTGGATATGATTTGGAGTTTTATATATTTACTATTAAGTGACACTAGAACGGCGCATCTTATCGAAAGGTTCACAGAATCCATGTGCCGTCTGCATACGGTCAGGCTGGACTAACAGAGACATGTCGTGAGCATCACCCCGACTTGAATTTTAAAGTTGTTTTTGCATATTCGCCCGAATCGTTCTTCTTACTCCAGTGCGGTTGAGTCACTTGGGTGTGGGATTCAAAAAAGTTATATTTGATTCATACTGACAGAAAAACAACAATAACTGGTGTTTTTTGTGTTCTTGTATGAAAGCAATATAATCAGTAAGCTGTGAAGGGTTTTTTGTGTGCCGTAGCTGCCAGGCCACCAGAATTAATCACGAGAACTGAGCGCTGCTAGAATATCGAAGCCTAGACATTGACCCGTGACACACCGAGGTTAGGTTCGAATCACTAACATTCCTGTCAGCAGTTTTGGACCTTAACTAGTCAGCCAGACAACATAATCCGCAAATTCAATGAAATCGCCCATCGAATAAGTTGAAGTTGTGCACATGTTGAATACTTCGTGTTTATTCATGTCCACAACTTGCGTGGCACACTCAAAGTCAATACCCACATAGTGTGCCCGGGCGATTATGCTCTCAGACTCACCTCGTTAAACTTCCAGACGTCAAGCTGTCGATTCTGTGTGTTTTGAAGTCTCGTTGCATTCGTTGTTAAATGGCCTCTTCTGATTTTGATGATATCTGTGTACGAAAAACAGCCAGGTATGGTTCTGGCTGAAAAACGTTTGATCGGATGAATTCCTCGTACACTTGCAGCCTGACATACGTTTCGAAGACATGCCGATGAGCAGTAAACTGTCGTCCATGATCATCGAGAAACAAATTCGGAGTATGCTTGAAAACTCTTAAGAAGAGCTTAATCTTACTCCCTCGTTGGGACAACTCGTGTGTACGGGAACGCCTGTCGCTGGCAGCTTTATGTAATGGTTTACGCAGGGCTTGAGCCAGTGTTAGCCAGATAACCTGGCTGTCAGGTTTCAAGGCTGCCTGGTTTTAAGTAGAACCTAAAGTTGACGGAAATCCGGGGACTACGCTTACCTGATGAGCCCCCAAAAGGGCGAAACCGGTCGTGAATTGTCGACGGATTTTCAGCAACCTTGTGAGTAGTACATTACAAAGATAGAAATGTCAGACTGTTTAGCGGGCCAAACCAGTGAAGCGAAGGGTCATTGGACCGGTCCGATTTAAACTATAACTGAAATTTCCAGGAACC
>NW_008752608.1:0-3749 GCF_000715545.1 Opisthorchis viverrini | reverse complement strand
TCTCGATTTAGACGATTTAAACAGACAGTCAACGGTTTTCGAGAAGTGTGCAGTGATTAAAGCCATTAGCCTGGCTAACTCACCAATTGATTTTAGTAATATGTTCGGTTCCTGGAAATTTCAGTTATAGTTTAAATCGGACCGGTCCAATGACCCTTCGCTTCACTGGTTTGGCCCGCTAAACAGTCTGACATTTCTATCTTTGTAATGTACTACTCACAAGGTTGCTGAAAATCCGTCGACAATTCACGACCGGTTTCGCCCTTTTGGGGGCTCATCAGGTAAGCGTAGTCCCCGGATTTCCGTCAACTTTAGGTTCTACTTAAAACCAGGCAGCCTTGAAACCTGACAGCCAGGTTATCTGGCTAACACTGGCTCAAGGCCTGCGTAAACCATTACATAAAGCTGCCAGCGACAGGCGTTCCCGTACACACGAGTTGTCCCAACGAGGGAATAAGATTAGGCTGTTCGTAAGAGTCTTCAGGCGTTCCCGTACACACGAGTTGTCCCAACGAGGGAGTAAGATTAAGCTCTTCTTAAGAGTTTTCAAGCATACTCCGAATTTGTTTCTCGATGATCATGGACGACAGTTTACTGCTCATCGGCATGTCTTCAAAACGTATGTCAGGTTGCAAGTGTACGAGGAATTCATCCGATCAAACTTTTTTCAGCCAGAACCATACCTGGCTGTTTTTCGTACACAGATATCATCAAAATCAGAAGAGGCCATTTAACAACGAATGCAACGAGACTTCAAAACACACAGAATCGACAGCTTGACGTCTGGAAGTTTAACGAGGTGAGTCTGAGAGCATAATCGCCCGGGCACACTATGTGGGTATTGACTTTGAGTGTGCCACGCAAGTTGTGGACATGAATAAACACGAAGTATTCAACATGTGCACAACTTCAACTTATTCGATGGGCGATTTCATTGAATTTGCGGATTATGTTGTCTGGCTGACTAGTTAAGGTCCAAAACTGCTGACAGGAATGTTAGTGATTCGAACCTAACCTCGGTGTGTCACGGGTCAATGTCTAGGCTTCGATATTCTAGCAGCGCTCAGTGCTCGTGAGTCTTTCGGTGGCCTGGTAGCTACAGCACACAAAAAACCCTTCACAGCCTACTGATTATGTTGCATTCATACAAGAACACAATAAACGCCAGTTATTGTTGCTTTTCTCTCTTTCAGCATGAATAAAATATAACTTTTTGAATTCCGCACCCAAGTGACTCAACCGCACTGGAGTAAGAAGAACGATTCGGGCGAATATGCAAAATAATTTTAAAATTCAATTCAGGGTGGTGCTCGCGACATGTATATAAAACTCCAAATCATATCCACAGAGACGCGTAGAGAAATACGATCACACATTGAGTGAAGTCGATGTTAACAACAGTCAGCGGTATACCAAATGTTCAAAAAACAGTTACACCCTATGACATCCAATAAAACGCATTGAACCAAAACGAGTAAATGTGCATTACGCACATCCAAAACCTACAGTCTAAAAGGAAACTTGTCATTGCCACGTTTGCCAAAAGTAGACAAAAACACTCCGAAAAAGACCGCTACAGTAAGAATTCTATTCACGATTTCGCAGTCAGTAGTATCCAAAAGCTTTCAAGAGCCCAGCTACCAGAATGCCCAAGGAAATTCAGAATCTGAATATACCTTGCAAGACAAGGCAATGGCTCTACAAAACGGCTTGGAAAAACCCACTTTATCGGAGTTCCATTAACGCACAGAATGAGCTGAGCCGGCGTACTCATGGCCTTCTACCTTTAAGAAACCTGTTCCAACTAACACAAGTCTGATAACTACGTTGTCGTCATTAATACACAACCGGTGCTTGGCGTCAGCTAAAACTGGCATGAGCGACCCTGAGCATAACGTCGCTTCACTTGGAAACGAATCACTTCTTCAACTACTACTGCAGCCATACTTAGCTTCATGAGTACGCAGAACCAGCAGGTTGTAGAAACACCCAGAATCACCCTACGTCTAAGCAAACCATTCAAGTTGTTCCCAAAGAAACTACAAAGGCTTCACACGAGGTGCTCCTGAAATTCGTGGGCATAATCCGGTCGCTATATTCTCACATTTCCTGAAGTGCTAGATTGTATAGGGAGCATTCTGACAGCTTCTGCACAGAATATGATGTACGGCAGTTATATCTACCATCCCTCTTTCTGTTTCGCCCCATTACTGCCGAAATGATGAGGTGAAAGCTTGTGTGTCCCCAATAACTTTGAGGTTCACATCGTCGCTTGTGAGAAACTCGATGCTGTGGAACGGACATTGAGTTACTCTTTCCAAGATAAGTCATTAAACTACCACGTCTCTTAGCCCTACGTGATAAAAATGATGGATCGATCTTCCAGTTCAAAGCCTCTAAATGTGTAAAATGTTCGGCCGGCACGTAAGTTCAAGCGTGGGGTAAATAAGCCAAAAGTTTATGACAAGTTTCAGCTATCTACACGTATCTGATTAGCTGAAATTAGATCGAGAAACCTTGAGTTGCTGAAAATTTCAGGTGCAGGAAACATTTCCCAGTTTAATGAAATTCTACACAAGCTGTTTCGTGTATCTACGGCTACAGAGAGGAAGTAGGTAGCAAAAAAATGACACCCAGTGGGCTAGACAAGTCAGGCTTAATCTCGAANCCGAAAGCACCTCAAATAGGCAAACAATCACAAGTGGCTGCTCAAAGTGAAAGCTACTCACTTTAGATTCCAAATCGATGACAGTTAACCGCCTTGATGGGGTTCCAGGCTCTTCCATCCTTACATCTCCCATTTTTCCGGTATGATCACTGTGTTTACTCGAGATGACCGAAAAAGTTCGGTCTGAAACACCATCTGCGCTGGTTTGCACTCCATTGGAGTCTTGCTGCATGTCCAGACGTTCGCGCCTTTCTCTAGCAAGACGAACTCGCTCTCGTCGCGCTTCACGTTCCAAGGCCTGTTCCCGAGCTTGTTTTTCCGTGTCCAGTCGAATGCGTTTCTCCAAATCTGGAAGCTGTGATTCAATGTAGGCGAGCAGCCATCGCAGGCCCATCCGAATTGCTTTGTCCAATTTTTTATGTTTACTTAGCAAAGCACAACATCGTTCCTGTGGATGTAAAGTTGATTAGCCATTCCGAGTGAATCAATGTTTTTAAATACCGTGCCAACGTTCACAATACCTGTTTGTCTCATTTTTACCATATCAATCAAGACACTATTCCAAGAAGATCCTGGTTCGTTAAGCTTTATTCAGTTAGCACAAACTTTCTTACGCAAAGGGAGTTTAACTCAAATAAAGATAGTCAACTTATACAAGAATTCTCACACATCCGTTGCTTTCTATTTGCTGAAGTTCAGGTCCTTCGTAAAAAGAATTCTATTTCAAGAGGACGTTTGAACTAACAAATCATCTTTGGCTAAAATAAACACAAGATTCGGTTTTGCCATTCTAATTGTCAAGCAAACATGATACTCAGAAGAACCGGCAAAGAAGGCAACGTCCTAGTCAAATATACTCTTGACGTAACGATGCTTTCTAGGCAGCGTTAAATTTCGATCTTATTTCATCATATTGTGCCAGTGAGTTGCACCCAGATCTAAGAAGTCTAATAGGTAACTTCTGTACCCCCAGCCTACTTGAAATCGGTGTACATAAAACGAGCCATTTATCGTAGCTACCCTTGATTTCGTATACTTTAGCACTGACTAACACATCAGATAAAGTTTTGTTACCCATGGT
>NW_008752607.1:16512-18685 GCF_000715545.1 Opisthorchis viverrini | reverse complement strand
GTTCTCATACGGCTCTTTAAAACTTCATCTTATATTAACGTGAGGTCACTTGGGAAACGTTAGTTTGTCTAAAAATCAGACTAGTGAGGAGTCTTTTGGAATTGTCTCTCTTGGGCAGTTGTTCTCCTAACACATTTTCAACCTGATGATTCATCAACTGGTTGATGTTCATGCGTGTGAAATGGGAAATGATCGACTCAAAGCCAGATGCATCTAGTCCAGAATCATTATCCAGGCACTCCAAGGAAGAAGTCCTAGATACACCGGATGCGCAGTACCGCGCAGAAATCAGCACAATGGACAGACCGTTTACCAGGGGAGGAAGAATACCGGCTTATGAAATGACCAATAAAACGCCAGGCGACAAACCAAGCCAGTTGGCCACTTGGTTGATGCACAACAAAATCTGTACAACTATTCTTGAAATGACCTGCTACCCACGAGATTGCTGGAAAACCTTCAGCAACTCACTGTAGGTCTCACATTTCTTTGTTTCATCTGATAGGCATGCAATCCGATATTCACTTAAAGCCAGGTTCATAGGTAATCGCAGACGAAGAAATCAAAGACGAGTCAACACCACCGAGTATGTGCGATATGACAGTTGATTCACACGTTCCACGGATATCTATCTTGTGACAAACTTACAAACTCCTTCCGTATTGGAGAGGCCTTCCGCCCTTTTTCAGAGCAGTCAACCCACAGATTGCGATAGAAATTTGTGTGTGAAATGAAGATTACAGTATAAAAAACAACACCAGCACGACATGCGTCGTCATTCCCGATTTCGTATATTGTTCTACTGACTACAAGTAATTGGCGATAGGCAAGCCACGAAGCAAAGATTCCCGGCCTGTTAACTTTTGTGTTGTGACTTTATGAGAGCAGGAGTCATGCCATTTCCTTCTATAGTAAGGAATGTGATTCATCCGGGCACCCTGCGTCATACAAAACATACAAAAAAAGGCCATCCAATAACTTCGGTTACACACACACGAATTACTGAGCGATTAAACCAGGTTTTTACCACCAAATGGTGGAGCTTTTCAGCTTCACCTCGTCTTTGGGTAAATGTCAGAGCAAAATAAAAGAAATATTGCTGTTATATCCACATTTGTACCCCCAACCTCCCAATCACCTTTCTGCGGCAAAGCTGACGTTCAACAGTGTTCCTGGAGAGAGAGACAACAAGAACGCGAGTGACATAGGTAAACAACCATATCTTGCAGGAGAAGACGTAAAAATCTGCGACCGCTGCGAGAAGATATAGGGCTATGAATAAACACAGTCAAATTTTATCACTTAACACAAAAGCTTTCAATGTTCAAACCAAGGTCTCATGAAATCTCGGATTTGTAACTACGGGTCGGTGGTGGTTACTGCTTACCCAGATGTCGGTTCTTTGTTAGTACCTATTCTTCTAATTGTTGCTACCTTTCCGGAAGAGACTGCAAGTTTATACGAGAACAGAACGCCTCTGTACATGGATCCTGAGAATCCCACAAGGGTCTGTGTTTGTTGCGCGAGGCATCGAAACATCAAGTGAATCATTGTATACTACATACAATAAGTGAGTAGGTGAATAAGTAGATCAATTTGGGTATTCCGTTTCGCACGCCATGTGGTTTTCGAAAACTACCGTAAATACATCGGCGACTGCGGCGAGATAAGATATCGCAATGCCTTTATGGGCTATTTTTTTCATGTGGCAATGAAGTAGTACCGCAAATCTGAAGATGAGCTCCCGTTATCGCTTTGGGCCAGTTATGTTTGGAAACAAACATGTAGCCACGTAGAAACGCAATAAAAACGAGCTTACTTGTGAAATCACACTGTTTATTCGTATATCCGACTCCCCTCAAATTGACGTGAACTTCGCAACATTTGACGTCATACTCTCTATTGTCCCGTACCAATTCTTCGTCAGTAAAAAAATAGACAAAGCTCAGTGACTTGATAAACTCCGGTGATGAGGTGAATTATGAAACTATGTGAATATGGACAAGTTTTCTGTTTGGCGAAAGGACGTTTTTCAAACAGAGTCCACATTTATGCTACCTGTAAAAGACGCGTAAATATCATTTTCGCCTCATTCACACATGCGCATAGAAGATTCAAGATTGAAACGCTTATCATTCAAGACTATACTCAGTAAGTTGATAATTTAATCACT
>NW_008752607.1:523-14297 GCF_000715545.1 Opisthorchis viverrini | reverse complement strand
GCCTCGATGATCGATGAGTGAATCGACAGAAAATTTGGACACCCACCATGGACGCAATAACGCATTATCTGGCAAGAACCCACAGATTGCCAGAGTCGGAGGAATTTGCTTTTCACGAGGCGGTATCTCGTCAGTTCCAAGCGTAATGCATTAGGATTCAAATGGTTAGTGCAACGAAATTTAAATGACGATATTGTTCTACTGGCTGACAGTCATTCTCTCAATCACATGCAGGGGATTTGAACAGATTTTCAAACGTGAATGCCACGTATAAAACCGAACTTCCGATCGAAAGTAGGCACCCGATGCCACCGTACTGCGCTTTGTGTGAGTATTAGGTGTCGATCTTTTATCCAGGGTGTATTCGCCGAAATCTCGTTCGCTGTTATCACTTTCAGATTATCTTACCACAATCGGTCTATTATTGGAAATAACCATAGATTGGAGATATTGTCGCTCACCCTTCAATAACGGAAAGCCACAATGTTTGGTCAGCTGCTGACCGCCTCCTCGAGTGACTACTTCCGAGGAGTAAGTTTCGCAGTTCAATGAAATTATCCTTCCTCTGCTGGTAAGGACAATTTAAACCGAAAATTCGGGAATCACTATATAACAGTTCCATTCTGTTTGGCAATCAACAACTAGTCTCATTTGCAAACGAATGCTGTTTGGACGGGAACATCAAGAATGGCAGAACCTGTCATGGGTTGTCTAAGAGTTGACAGCAAATTTACCAGTGATGTAAGAGGCCTAAAAACAGCTTACTGTGTACATCGAATATCGCACCTACTGGAATACTAAACCGGCTTGTGCACCACTTTGTTTGAAACGGGCCATCCCAAACAGGCAATTATACTGGATTCATCTGAGTCGCCTGTCAAAACCGAATTCCTGTGCAAATGAGCGAAATTCTCAAAATCTGTCCAGGTTGTGTTCACTTAGAATATGGAGTAGATGGAATCTCGGGGACCGATAACGAAGAATGATCAAACCGTTTGTGAGAGTTTGAATTATTTTCAGCAAACTTGTGAATTGTCTGACTTCCAGAATGAACATGGTCGACATTCACGCCCCTAGGGCCTCGCTACTTACCGTCGATACATCAAGCATGATTTCATTAGCTTAAAGGTGATGAACATCTAGCTCATTGAATTCGGAGTACTCAGCGTCCTACTTGCTAGTATCCAGCGATATGTATACGGAATATCTGCAATAGCCAGTTTGTAATTTATGTACAAGTGAATGTAGGGAAGCGCTCAGCCACACATGTGCTTATCAGGAAACATGAATTACTTTTTTGCAGAAAATGAGACAGGAAGCTAAAACTCTTTCATGCACCTTGTTTCAAAATAAACAATATTCCATCTCCATCTTCTTAAACGCATCTTCTCGAAATTTTCCGGATATTCACTGACTATCAGCCCAATGTAAACGAGTGATCAGCCAGAATGCGCGGATGTCGACGGTACATCACCATGAATATAGACCTGCCTTTGGTTGACTGTATGGAAGCACGATAAGATAGCAGCATCGTTGGCACCAGTCGCCTCATTCGGTCAGCTGCTACTACATGATTGTTAGATTGGATCACCAGCATAGGGTGATATGTTGCCGTCCGTATCCGTCCGGTTCCCAACTTCTGTAAGCAACTCATGAGTTTGCAAATGAGTGTATATTCGATAAATTCGCGCAATTTAGTTCCATGTAGAAGCTAATGTTGACGGAAACTCGGAGACTGCGCCTAAATGATAAGCTCCGAGAGCGGCGAAACCGGTCGTGGACTGTCGACAAATTTTCAGCAGCTTGATGCGTAGCGCAATGAAAATATACATGTTTCGCGATATCTGGAATACTGTAGCAGCTGGAACATAGGGCAGCCTGGTGCGGCAAACTCGGTTGCTTGTAAACATCATAAACGTGAGATGCAACTGGGTTTCATGTGGTCTCTCGACAAACCAAACAACGAAAATTAGTTTGCAAATGATTGCACTTCTCTAACCCTTGAGCTGTCCGCGCTCAAAACAATGCCTCTGATTGATTACGATCATTTTCGACATCCTGTAATTGGCCACGATATGATGCACTACAACTCCGCGGATTGTCGCCGCCGGTTGGTTTCACAAGCTACGGACTTGATTCATTGCGTCAGGTGTTCTGTCGTAATCACGATGAAATGGTTTCTGCTGGTCCTCCTGGATAAGTGACGATGAAATCAACGGTTCTGTAATGGGCGATTTCGGAGACAGGTGTAGGATCCCTGGCATGGGTTGCCCCTGTCGTATCCTCATTCATCAGTTGGCACCGCTCGCAGGACACCTCATAATCCATCACCTCATTTCTCAACCTGGGCCACTGTGCCCTCTGCCGAAGTAAGTCGTATGTCTTGGTGTATCATGTGTGTGGCACCACGTGGTACTTGACTATCAGCTTCCGTCTACAGACGCGTGGTGTCACGGGCGGGATAAAATTGTATTGGAGGTGTAACAGGAAATTATGCCATATTCCCTCCGACCCAACCGATCGTAGTGACTCTGTAACTTTCTTAATTGTTTTTCCCTCCTAGCCCTTAATACGCCTTCCATCTAACGAGGCGGTGGCAACCTTCCGTAAAACTTCACCCTACCATTTGAGTTGCACTAACTTGCCGGGCTCCACTTCAACGGCGATATTATTGGCACCGATCATGATCATGGGGGCCTCTTCTTCAGCTCCTGGTCATGACAGCCGATATTCCGGGCGGCACGTATCGAATAATTCATAATCTTGCAACAGGAGTGCCCAGTTCTCCAGCATTCTGCGAGGATCTCTGCTGGTCCTGATCCACTCTACAAGCTTGTGATCGGTTTCGATATGAGATCTTCGTCCAACCAACTGTGACGCCGTGTCCATGGCCCGGACAATCGTTTAACATACTTGCTCAATCGCCGACTACTTCTGCTCTGCGTTGGTCGGGAAACGACCGGCCTAGTCGGTTACTCCATTGCTGTGCTTTAGGTGCCCCGCTACTAACGTTCGTGGCAAAATTGAATATCCGTTCGCCCCTGGTCGGTTGCTGATCCCGTTTCCGCGCTCTGACAGGTTCGAAAGCCCCATTGGCTTCCCAGATCCACTCGGATTTCCGATTATGTCAACGCAAGTCGTACAGTGAAGCAGCTATCAAATGAAAATCCTCGACAAAGCGACTGCAGTATATTGTTCATCTAGGAAGCTGCCGAAGTGACTGGTTAAAATTGGAGTTTGGAGATTCCTTGAGCTTTGCCAGCACTTCTGGCGGTGAACCAACCACTCGTGGCCCACTTTACGCCCAACGAGTATCACCGAACTCCAAGCAGGCTGTGGTTGAATAAAGGGACGGTAATTCGGGTTGCAGCTGTCACTTTGTTTGCTGAGATTTTCGATTAAATCAAGCACTCCCGATATTTCCCGATGCTGGGCTTGCGTTCCGAATGCTGGCAACCATCTGTCAAGGCGGAATGGAGATGTCATCAATTCTTCCTCTAGGATGCTCATCCGGTAGCGGCGCACCATAACAAGGATGGCTTGGATTGAGCGCCGTGATGATACCAAGGTTGATTGAGATAATAAAATGATGAAGGGGAACAATTAACCGACAGCTTCACAGTGGTCCAGACGTGCTTGATACCGTACGTTCTCAGCTTACGCGTAACGCTAACGCACTTAATCCGTCATGACATCCAGCTCAAAGAAGAGGAGTGGAAAGACATGAAACGGTCTAACCAGGTTTATACGAACACGCTGTAGAGGCAGTTTCGGACTCTCACCCTGTGATGAACATGATTGATATCTGTTCATTGCTCTACTCATTATTCCCTTGGTTTAATAATCCAGATGCTGAACACACACGTCAATTCGAATACGTAGCGTTACTTGTTGCGCTGTGCTGAATTCTGAATTTCTAGCACGTCCGGTTATACCGATATACGCGCGGAACATAGTTTTCAAATTTTAGCGTCGGGATTCGAACAGTTCATCATGCCTGCCGGAACGGAACTATTAAATGTTATTTCAGCTGCGCGAAATGCGGCCTATTATTCGAAATGGTTCGGCACATGCAGGCTTAAAAGTTCGCGCTTCAACTACTGAGCTATTTCGAGCTCTCTAGAGAAAATTTCCTCACTCCTCTAGGGATAATCTGCTGGTTGTAGCATGATTGTTGTTGGAAATGTAAAATCTTGTGGGGTGGCTCAACCGAGATGCCTGAATCGATTCTGTCGTTTTCGTAGCACGGATAGTCCGAGCAAAACACGTCCACCTAGAGGAATGAACAGAATTCTGAAACTTACTTTACTTCACAATCCATTTGAAATAGACATGTATATACGAACGACTTTTAGGTTTTGTTAAGTCCCCCGGCAAGACGTAGTTAATGCGCGAATGAGAGTATTTTATCTATCAGAAAGATTCTAGGATCACCGGAACTTCTTGAGACCCCTTAACGCCAATAAAAGTTGAATAGGATAGCCGACAAGCATCTAGGCAAATCAATCATCCAATCAATTTGGCAGAGGCCTACTAGCGTTCATGCGCACCAAGAAGCACAACCAAATATGACTAGCGTTCAGGCATCTCTCAGTAGCACGAGGGATGTTGATGGGTGTTCAATAACCGCCTATCAGGCTGCCTGTAATAATGTCATTAAATGCCCTTTAAATAGCGTGGAGACGTTGTAGGTATCCGCTAGCTCGCACTCGCTTATTGGGATAAGTGTGTTGCGTATCCTTTATGGCACTAGGTACATGTGAAAAGCCGTAACAGTAACCTTCCATATATTTTACTCCGATACTTATCCAAAGACGTGGTGCGGATGAGGGGTTTGTAAAATGTAGTCCATCTCGTACATACAAGCTTCTGTCTGAGTCCATGGCTAACCGCAGTAGGGAATGATTCTGTAGGTTTGTTCCAAGACACATATCTCTGGAACGTGTGAATCAACTGTCAGCACTCTTGCGGGTAGCAGGTCGTTTCAGGAATAGTTGCACAGGTGTTTGTGCAACAACCGAGTGAACAACTGGCCATTGTTGTCGCCTGGATTTCTATGGGTCAGCCGATAAGCAGGTATTCTACCTCCCCTGGTAAAAGTTCTGTACATTGTGCTGATTTCTCTGCGGTATTGTGCATATAGTGCATACAGAATTTCGTCTTTCGAATACCAGGATATTGATTCTAGAGTAGATACATCTGGCTTGGAGTCGACCCATTCCCATCCCACGCGCATGAACATCAGTCAGTTGATGAATCTAATACAACAACATCAGGTTGAAAAAGTTTTAAGAGAACAAATGCCCAAAACAGAAAATTCCAGAAGACTCCTCACCAGTCTGATTTTTAGACAAACTAAGGTCTTCCCAACGACCTCATCTGAATATACGATGAAGTTTTGACTAGCTGTATGAGAACATATTAAAATCAATGGGGCCAAGTTTGATGATGCACCTCTATCACGGCTGGAGTGATCACGAGAATAATTGTAATTTGAGAAGTGTGTTTGTGTCGACAGACGAAAAAACCGTTCTACCTACGTCGGCCGACTGTCATATTTTTGTTCGTCCTGTGCACCGTTCGTGCACTGGTGCGTCAGATATGTGGTGACGTCTTGATGAGTACACAAGGCCTGAGAATCCCGACGGTTTTACCTAAATGCTTATGTTTTTTACCGATCAATCTTTGGAAGGCTAGCTTCATGAAAAACACAACCCATGTTTCGCGGCGATGGCAAAACATAAAAAGGACCAGCTGCGATTCATTTTACTTTGGCAACATCAGGCAGCAAGGGGCGTGTCCGTTGGGAACAGACGTTGTGGGCGAAGTCAATGAGGGTTTCAGCCTTGTATCTGAGTTTGCACAGTTGCATTAAATGATTTGTTTGCTGGGCTACCTCGGGGACCTGAAGACAGATAGATAACAACATCTCAGCTAGGAAGTCAGTCTGATCGGAGAAGCGAATGACTCGGCGCGCATACGAAAGACTTAGGATGCGACATTTTGAGCATAGGTTTGTACTGATGACTGGGAATGCTTTCAAATGAACAGCAAGGTGTGTTCACACAAGATGCTCCCTAAAGTCCACCAACAGGCGTCAGCATTCTCGTAGAAACTGGAAACAATTCTAAACATTGGTAAGATTGTCAGTGAGGCACAACGAATTTCAAGTGAATATTGTGTCCGAGATTGAAAGTGGTATTTGTGAGAGGGGTTGGCGAGTATCGTTGTACCAGAATTTTGGATACTTCGAAGCGTTTCGATATAAATCCGCAGCGAAGAATACTATAAATTTTTTCAGCCACGTAGCAGATACCCGAAACTGTGGGAACTCTACGAAACAAAATACATAGTAAAACAATGACCGGTTTCGCCTGTTTAGAGGATCATCAGGCAGTTCGCAGTCCCAGGGTTTCCGTCTACCTCATGTTTCACTTGAATCCGACAGATTTTGTCAAATGATCCCGCTTGTAAACGAAGTTAGTTTCGATAGGGGACACAAGTGAACCGCAAATGATGGCTCGCTTCCACGGAATGATCATCTAGAACACAAGGCTGATGGGATCTCAGGAAGTGCGCCTACCTGATGAGCCCCAAGAAAGGAAAACAGGTGGTCAGCTGTCAGGTTTATGCAGCTGATCATGCTGTGCCAATAGTGAGGTATTTGAAATGGTAACGAAGTTCCATGATAAGATAGGATTCTGATTGCAACAGCCGTCAATCGTGAATGTGAGGAAAGATAAACTGATCGAGGCTGTTTCATGAATTTTGAAATCAGTCAGTAAACCTGGTTTATTGATAATCCACCGAAGATATATAAGTTAGTCATTCGTACACGAAAGTGTCTGGTCTAGGATCACCGGAACTTCTTGAGACCCCTTAACGCCAATAAAAGTTGAATAGGATAGCCGACAAGCATCTAGGCAAATCAATCATCCAATCAATTTGGCAGAGGCCTACTAGCGTTCATGCGCACCAAGAAGCACAACCAAATATGACTAGCGTTCAGGCATCTCTCAGAAGCACGAGGGATGTTGATGGGTGTTCAATAACCGCCTATCAGGCTGCCTGTAATAATGTCATTAAATGCCCTTTAAATAGCGTGGAGACGTTGTAGGTATCCGCTAGCTCGCACTCGCTTATTGGGATAAGTGTGTTGCGTATCCTTTATGGCACTAGGTACATGTGAAAAGCCGTAACAGTAACCTTCCATATATTTTACTCCGATACTTATCCAAAGACGTGGTGCGGATGAGGGGTTTGTAAAATGTAGTCCATCTCGTACATACAAGCTTCTGTCTGAGTCCATGGCTAACCGCAGTAGGGAATGATTCTGTAGGTTTGTTCCAAGACACATATCTCTGGAACGTGTGAATCAACTGTCAGCACTCTTGCGGGTAGCAGGTCGTTTCAGGAATAGTTGCACAGGTGTTTGTGCAACAACCGAGTGAACAACTGGCCATTGTTGTCGCCTGGATTTCTATGGGTCAGCCGATAAGCAGGTATTCTACCTCCCCTGGTAAAAGTTCTGTACATTGTGCTGATTTCTCTGCGGTATTGTGCATATAGTGCATACAGAATTTCGTCTTTCGAATACCAGGATATTGATTCTAGAGTAGATACATCTGGCTTGGAGTCGATCCGACCCCATCACACGCGCATGAACATCAGTCAGTTGATGAATCTAATACAACAACATCAGGTTGAAAAAGTTTTAAGAGAACAAATGCCCAAAACAGAAAATTCCAGAAGACTCCTCACCAGTCTGATTTTTAGACAAACTAAGGTCTTCCCAACGACCTCATCTGAATATACGATGAAGTTTTGACTAGCTGTATGAGAACATATTAAAATCAATGGGGCCAAGTTTGATGATGCACCTCTATCACGGCTGGAGTGATCACGAGAATAATTGTAATTTGAGAAGTGTGTTTGTGTCGACAGACGAAAAAACCGTTCTACCTACGTCGGCCGACTGTCATATTTTTGTTCGTCCTGTGCACCGTTCGTGCACTGGTGCGTCAGATATGTGGTGACGTCTTGATGAGTACACAAGGCCTGAGAATCCCGACGGTTTTACCTAAATGCTTATGTTTTTTACCGATCAATCTTTGGAAGGCTAGCTTCATGAAAAACACAACCCATGTTTCGCGGCGATGGCAAAACATAAAAAGGACCAGCTGCGATTCATTTTACTTTGGCAACATCAGGCAGCAAGGGGAGTGTCCGTTGGGAACAGACGTTGTGGGCGAAGTCAATGAGGGTTTCAGCCTTGTATCTGAGTTTGCACAGTTGCATTAAATGATTTGTTTGCTGGGCTACCTCGGGGACCTGAAGACAGATAGATAACAACATCTCAGCTAGGAAGTCAGTCTGATCGGAGAAGCGAATGACTCGGCGCGCATACGAAAGACTTAGGATGCGACATTTTGAGCATAGGTTTGTACTGATGACTGGGAATGCTTTCAAATGAACAGCAAGGTGTGTTCACACAAGATGCTCCCTAAAGTCCACCAACAGGCGTCAGCATTCTCGTAGAAACTGGAAACAATTCTAAACATTGGTAAGATTGTCAGTGAGGCACAACGAATTTCAAGTGAATATTGTGTCCGAGATTCTAAACATTGATTGTCAGTGAGGCACAACGAATTTCAAGTGAATATTGTGTCCGAGATTGAAAGTGGTATTTGTGAGAGGGGTTGGCGAGGCGAGTTGTACCAGAATTTTGGATACTTCGAAGCGTTTCGATATAAATCCGCAGCGAAGAATACTATAAATTTTTTCAGCCACGTAGCAGATACCCGAAACTGTGGGAACTCTACGAAACAAAATACATAGTAAAACAATGACCGGTTTCGCCTGTTTAGAGGATCATCAGGCAGTTCGCAGTCCCAGGGTTTCCGTCTACCTCATGTTTCACTTGAATCCGACAGATTTTGTCAAATGATCCCGCTTGTAAACGAAGTTAGTTTCGATAGGGGACACAAGTGAACCGCAAATGATGGCTCGCTTCCACGGAATGATCATCTAGAACACAAGGCTGATGGGATCTCAGGAAGTGCGCCTACCTGATGAGCCCCAAGAAAGGAAAACAGGTGGTCAGCTGTCAGGTTTATGCAGCTGATCATGCTGTGCCAATAGTGAGGTATTTGAAATGGTAACGAAGTTCCATGATAAGATAGGATTCTGATTGCAACAGCCGTCAATCGTGAATGTGAGGAAAGATAAACTGATCGAGGCTGTTTCATGAATTTTGAAATCAGTCAGTAAACCTGGTTTATTGATAATCCACCGAAGATATATAAGTTAGTCATTCGTACACGAAAGTGTCTGGGTTGATTTCGGTTGACCATCCTCCGCCGTTAGATCAAATCGTATGAAAACAGACGAACCAGTCGAAGGCCCGTGCTTTTCATTGTACTTCCTCGGCACAGATTGGTTTTGCAGGTTCCAAAATATATTGGAGGATTCTTGGAATCAACAGTGGTATGCTTTCCGGACAGATATGACACTGATGAGGTGTTTTTGCCTGTTTGTCCTTCATCAATTCTAAATAGTAAATTGACTTGCAGAGTTCCTCCTCTAAGGAAACAGTGTTGCCCAGCACAGTACCGGTAGTCCAGAGGGCCAAACCCAATGAGTCACACGACGCAATGCCTGGGCATCCGTCGCCTTTCAAGCAAAGTACTTGCAGGTAGAATCAAACGAATTTTGGAAAAAAACAACTGGCTTTGTTGATCAAGCAGATGGATATATACCATTCTATAGCGAATAACCGGAGGATAAGTCGACCGAGATTTGCCAGGGGTCAGCCGATAAGCAGGTATTCTACCTCCCCTGGTAAAAGTTCTGTACATTGTGCTGATTTCTCTGCGGTATTGTGCATATAGTGCATACAGAATTTCGTCTTTCGAATACCAGGATATTGATTCTAGAGTAGATACATCTGGCTTGGAGTCGACCCATTCCCATCCCACGCGCATGAACATCAGTCAGTTGATGAATCTAATACAACAACATCAGGTTGAAAAAGTTTTAAGAGAACAAATGCCCAAAACAGAAAATTCCAGAAGACTCCTCACCAGTCTGATTTTTAGACAAACTAAGGTCTTCCCAACGACCTCATCTGAATATACGATGAAGTTTTGACTAGCTGTATGAGAACATATTAAAATCAATGGGGCCAAGTTTGATGATGCACCTCTATCACGGCTGGAGTGATCACGAGAATAATTGTAATTTGAGAAGTGTGTTTGTGTCGACAGACGAAAAAACCGTTCTACCTACGTCGGCCGACTGTCATATTTTTGTTCGTCCTGTGCACCGTTCGTGCACTGGTGCGTCAGATATGTGGTGACGTCTTGATGAGTACACAAGGCCTGAGAATCCCGACGGTTTTACCTAAATGCTTATGTTTTTTACCGATCAATCTTTGGAAGGCTAGCTTCATGAAAAACACAACCCATGTTTCGCGGCGATGGCAAAACATAAAAAGGACCAGCTGCGATTCATTTTACTTTGGCAACATCAGGCAGCAAGGGGAGTGTCCGTTGGGAACAGACGTTGTGGGCGAAGTCAATGAGGGTTTCAGCCTTGTATCTGAGTTTGCACAGTTGCATTAAATGATTTGTTTGCTGGGCTACCTCGGGGACCTGAAGACAGATAGATAACAACATCTCAGCTAGGAAGTCAGTCTGATCGGAGAAGCGAATGACTCGGCGCGCATACGAAAGACTTAGGATGCGACATTTTGAGCATAGGTTTGTACTGATGACTGGGAATGCTTTCAAATGAACAGCAAGGTGTGTTCACACAAGATGCTCCCTAAAGTCCACCAACAGGCGTCAGCATTCTCGTAGAAACTGGAAACAATTCTAAACATTGGTAAGATTGTCAGTGAGGCACAACGAATTTCAAGTGAATATTGTGTCCGAGATTGAAAGTGGTATTTGTGAGAGGGGTTGGCGAGTATCGTTGTACCAGAATTTTGGATACTTCGAAGCGTTTCGATATAAATCCGCAGCGAAGAATACTATAAATTTTTTCAGCCACGTAGCAGATACCCGAAACTGTGGGAACTCTACGAAACAAAATACATAGTAAAACAATGACCGGTTTCGCCTGTTTAGAGGATCATCAGGCAGTTCGCAGTCCCAGGGTTTCCGTCTACCTCATGTTTCACTTGAATCCGACAGATTTTGTCAAATGATCCCGCTTGTAAACGAAGTTAGTTTCGATAGGGGACACAAGTGAACCGCAAATGATGGCTCGCTTCCACGGAATGATCATCTAGAACACAAGGCTGATGGGATCTCAGGAAGTGCGCCTACCTGATGAGCCCCAAGAAAGGAAAACAGGTGGTCAGCTGTCAGGTTTATGCAGCTGATCATGCTGTGCCAATAGTGAGGTATTTGAAATGGTAACGAAGTTCCATGATAAGATAGGATTCTGATTGCAACAGCCGTCAATCGTGAATGTGAGGAAAGATAAACTGATCGAGGCTGTTTCATGAATTTTGAAATCAGTCAGTAAACCTGGTTTATTGATAATCCACCGAAGATATATAAGTTAGTCATTCGTACACGAAAGTGTCTGGGTTGATTTCGGTTGACCATCCTCCGCCGTTAGATCAAATCGTATGAAAACAGACGAACCAGTCGGGGGCCTGTGCTTTTCATTGGACTTCTTCTTACAGATTGGTTTTGTGGGTTCCGAAAGTATTGGACGATTCTTGGAATCAACAATGATATGGTGTGAATTTCGGACAGATATGACACTGATGGGGTGATTTGCGTGTTTGTCCTTGATCAATTCTAAATAGTGAAATTACTTGCAGAATTACTTCTCTACGGAAACGGTGTCCGAGAGCACAGTACCGGTAGTTCAGAGGGTTGAACCCTATTGAGTCACACGGCGCAATATTTGGGCATCCGTCGCCTTTCAAGCAAAATACTTGCAGGTAGAATCGGACGAATTTTGGAAAAATGGGCTGGTTTCGTTGATCAAAACGAAGGAAATATACCACTCTATATCGAATAACCAGAGGTTGAGTCAACAGAGATTTGAAATTGATTATCAAAACATTGAAACCAAGATACACACTCAAAGTAAGACAGAGGTTTTCATATAAACTGACCCGAGTTCATTAGTCATGGGTATCATCTTGAGCTTGTCTTTCTACAGCTTTATCGCACCAATTGTTCCAGTTTTCTGTCCGTTGGACGTCGATTTTTTCGGTAATTGTTCCTCGTAATTGTGCGTTATTGAATAACAAACCTAACGATTCCAGCCAGATTTGCCGGCCAGATCATGCTTCACTATATTTCTTAGCAGCGTTCAACACACGGACGATTCGTAAACAGAGGAACATCGTCACCGCAGTCCCGTGTCGTGTCCGACCTCAATCTATCACCCTGTTGTGGTGGTCGGTTTAAGCCGGCTGAAATTCAGTTCCCACAGTGTTTACACGTGCCAACATTGGCAAGGCAACAGCCCGAAAGGTTGAAAAGTTGAACTCAGTTGAACTGAACTGAAATGAAACGAAATGAATTCAACTGAGCTGAAATGAACTGAACTCCACTCAACTGAAATCTGCTGAACTTAACTGAATTGAACTCAAGCAGCTACATGCAGCTGCTGTCAATCTTGGTACATCCATATGCTCATTCCATAACACTTTGCATTCTTTAAAATTCCGATTTATCTACACCACATTCCAGCTTTGATTAGTCGCCCTAGTCATAACGGGTTATGGCACAAAACAGCTTGCAAGACTTGGAACTAACGAACACCATGTTGGGGTTTGAACGTCCGATTTTAGGAAAAGAACGAAGGTGCTAGTGATGTGAGTACCACATTTGGCCCTGATGTTGATTTGCTGGAGGTTTACCTAAGAGCAATTTTCAGACTGAGGCGGTTTGAATAACAATCCTAATGATTCCAGCCAGATTTGCTGAGTAAATCATGCTTCAGTATATTCCTTTGCAGTGGTGAACACAGGGACCTTTCAAAAACAAGGAAATCCCTCTTCATGAGTACCCTGTGTCATTTCTAACATCAATCTATCAACTTTTCTTCGTGGCTGTGTTATCCTGGTTAGAACTCAGTTCACAATGGGTTCAAAGTGAACTAAACTAAGCTAACCTAAAGCGAAATTGAACTGATCTGAACTGAACTGTACAGAACTGAATTGAACTGAACTGAAGTGAACTGAACCGAATTGAACAGAGGCCGCTTCACCAGCGGCTCTCAGTCCTGTAATACCCATATGCTTACTCCATAACACTTCGGATGGTTTGAAATTCCGATTTATCTACATCACAGTCCACCTTCCATCACCTGGCTTAGTGATGACAGGATATGATGGAAAATAGCTAAAACGATGGTGAACTAATGAACACCATGTTGCGTGATGTACGTCCAATTTGAGGGGAAGGAACAAAGGTGCTGTTGATAATAGTACCAGATTGCCCCGAATGTTCATTTGCTGGATGTTCAACTAAGAGAAATTTTGAGACTGAGGCTCGCCTTACGTGACTCCGTGGGTGAATGCATAGGCTAGTAATGTATACACATATTTGCACACCCTTGTTTCGAGAATAGTTGTGTGAGTTTACGGATAGACTACAAAAAATTTGTCGCACACCTAAACAAATCTGTTAGATTTTTGGGTGGCTCCAAGAAACGGCCGCTGAAATATTGGACTGATGGCGTTTACCTGGTCGCATGCATCCTCAGTACCTATTCCCGGCGCACAAATAGACTCTTACTTAAA
>NW_008752607.1:0-317 GCF_000715545.1 Opisthorchis viverrini | reverse complement strand
GTTATCATTTGTTTTAAAAACATCGTCACCATTAAGGAGAATCTATATAAAATCACTCGGTTGCCAGCATAACGCACATTACTGACGAAATTCAATCTTCTGCATATCAGGTTGGAGTACGTCGAACATCACTGAAGTTTTCGTGGATTACGCTGAATATCTGAAACTCGACCTCAATTCTCATATGTGCTTGTGCGTCGTTCGCTTTGGATACGCCCAGCCAAGGATTCAACGAAATGGAGAATTTTAGGAGTGCTCAGCCTGACAGTTAGCTTACAGCCTTTTCACCGTCATTGGCATAGGGAGCATTATCACCG
>NW_008752606.1:0-18886 GCF_000715545.1 Opisthorchis viverrini | reverse complement strand
GCCATCGAGCGTGAATGAAGGTCGTGTTGAATTCTTTGTGGATTTTGTCGGTGGTCAGTTGAGATGTTCCGGTAGTGACTGGGTGTAGGCGTATTGTCTTTGTTTTTGCTTACTGTACTTAGTTGCCTCATCTGAATTACATAGGTTTGCGTTTGCCATTGTTCGCCTGGTTGATACGACTTTTTGTTTTGCTGACGAATTCTTTCTCGGCCTATTATTCCTGGGCGTTGAGATTGGCCCCAGAGGCTCCTCTGTGTTGCGACTGATAGGGCGGTGGGTGATACATCCTTATGCATGGTGTTTTTCAAGCTGCCTCACTGTTAAGTATTGTGAGTTTACTATGATGAATCCTATTCGAAATCCATTTTCATGTTGTCCTTCCTGTTTGCAGATTTTGGATTTGATTTTACTCGATTGTCGGTTCCGATGACCTGGTTTGGTGGGCAATATTGAACGGACGTTTCATTGTTGTCGAGACTAATGATTGCAAATCCGTGGTACCCAGACCGAGGTCTTATCAATGCCACCGTAATGCTGTAGCGTTTTCCCTCACAATTTGCGTCACGTTTCGGCCTTCAAACTTTGTGGTGGCCATTATGTGTCCCGTGTCTGACAAATGTTATTTTGTCCCTATCCGTTCAAAAAATCTTTTTGGCATCACTTTTCTGTTCAGTCTGAAGCACAGCCAATGATCTAGTCAAAACGGAGGATGGTGTGTGATTCTAAAATATCGTTTTTTGTCAAGAATAGTTGGACTTTTACCTTTCTAAGCAATACCAAGGATTTCTCCATCCGTAATTTGTTAGTCTTAACGCGAGTCATTCTGTGAAGTAGTTCTCTCCAGCTTTTCCCATATAGGCCGATCAACTTCATTCAAAGATACGGCCTCCGATTCGCCAGATGCTCGGTCTTTTCCATCGGTAGCACGTTCAGGTTGATAGGTTGGAACTTTTCGGATTCCTGTTGAGGATTACATTGCACGGATAAAGTCAACCAAATTTGCACCACTGGAAATAAGTGTTGATTGGGGGTTGCAAAATACCTTGATGGTAACATGCAATGGGTAGTCGGCTGGCTTGCCGACCCAGCCTGTCCCTTGGTCCATTTCCAGCCTCCGTTATTTCTGTCCCACAACATGTCTGTTCACGATTTCCTACTAGAATAGTGAGCAGCCTGAGCTGGTATGCTCAATGTTCCAGGACGACACTAAAATGACTACTTTGACAATCATGCGATGGGTTGCACTAGTTGTTCATTCGGAATGTCTAACAGCTGTTTGCTACTTTGATTTGAGAAGTGCGGTATGGTACGGCGGGTGTCTCGCCGAAAACAAGATTACCCTATAAGTCAGTTGATGCTGATGCCTACATTGAGTACATCTCATTCGCGGAAAAGTCACGGTGTAATAATCTTTGTCGGCAAGTGCTGAGTGCATGAACTGCGAATTTTTGTCATCTATGCCGATTAGAATTCGTGCATTGCTTTGTTTTCCATATTCGGAGTGTGTCTAGTTTTGTGTTAGGCGTGGGATGCTTGTTGAGCCATTATCTCGGAAATCGGCGTATTCTGCGAACCTTATTGAAACATGAAGACCAGTCTGTATGCCGGTCTTATAGGCAAACCACGATGGTTCCTCCATTCATTTTATTACTGCGCCCGCGTACTCCTGCTTTGCTCTGTCATGGCATTGATACCGCCTTCACCTTGTTTCAAAAGTTGTGTGTATCACTCACCCATATACGTTCATCTCCGGTCTGCCGGGCCTGTTCTGACTTGTTCTGCCGTGATTTCTGCCAGTCAGAATCACGAGGCTAGCCCCGGAGGGGACGACCGCAACCCACACCGTGGAGCCAACATGCCGCTCGGCGTTACCTAGTGTGCAAGCTGTGACGCTGCACTGTGCCGGGTAGCGGCAGGCTTGTGAACTTGTTGACGCCACAAACGCGGACAATTGGGGTTTGCTCACATATGTGTAAGTATCGTGGTAGTATTGTAGACCTCCAAACCCGTTTCCTATTCGGCGTCGCCAATCAATCTCAACAGGTGCTTGTGTGTAGACGGGGGGTTGTTCCTGTTAATCTGGTTGCTTGTGTGGTTTTCAAAGTTTATCTGATATCTATTGACTGATTGACTATTGATTGTCAGCGAACTGCCGAAGTAGGCGAACCGACCAACAACCAGTGGCTTACTTGCCTGTTAGATCACTATGGAATGAGCGTTCGAACGAGGCTTTAACTATTTCCTTGCTTACGATTTTTCTGGAGCACTCACCGTGAGGGAAGGAGAAAGCTTTCGCTTATGTACCCACAACCTCATCGGACATCGAAGACACCCAGTAGACGGGTGGATAGACAGTTGCTAGCGTTTTTTGTCTGTCCCTTCATTTGGTCCTACGGCCGTTTGTTTCGTAAACTGGGTAGTCTGCACCAACAACTTAACTGAACCACGGCATTAAAAGACAAAAACCAGCTATAATTGTCTACCTGCGGGCTTTTTGGCACTTTATTTCGATCAGATTGTAGTCTTATAAACAATTTTTCCTTGTGTAAGGGAACTGATTATTATTCGATGGAATGAAAGTGCAAACGTTGAAATCAAAGTTACATGACTTTCATGCCGGATGCATATCTGAACTTAGTAATCATAGGAATTTTCCAGTACGCTCAATTTCTATCTAGTGTTTAAGGAGCTACCACTTTTGCACTGTTCTGCACCTTCTGAGCTTCGAGACTCTTTTACAGTCTGTATATATTGCCGGACGTGTATTGAGGGACAGTATGCGCCGTCTGGAGACCAGAAGTGAGGTGCAGCCAAGCGGCTGTCATGTTCGACAGATCACCGAATACCGCACAATCAACCTTAAACCAAAAAGATCACTCAGTTGACAGACCTGTTCAGTTCTGGTGAATAGATGCATGCAAGACACCGGTGCAATCAGGTATCATAAATGTTTTGTGGTACAGTGGTTCTACGGAAGGTTTGGAAATTTCAAAAGGGATTTTGTCGTTTAGGTGAATCCACTGTATGCCGAAAGGCCTAGATAGAATTGTAGAGCTGCGTCAGGACGGAATCATCCGCAACGCGCATCTTAGGAATGTCCGGGAGAAATTGAAACAGCAACTTTCCACTTATCAGTTGAAGGCCAGACCTTACGGCCACACGAATCAGAACAACATTGATTAAGTAGCAATCGGATAGGACAACGCCACTCAACCTTTAAACACAAAATTCGCATCAGGTGGTCCTATGTTGGGTGGATCGCTGAGTAACATATGTAGCTACAATTGAGACGTGCATTTGGTAACCTGGCTTGGTAACAATCCTAAGTGCACTGTTCCGTAGGTCCAAAATGCTGTAGTTGTCTCCGGAGGAGAACTCAGGTTCGCAAATAATCCGTTTGAAACTTCTATGGATTCATACTAATCAGCATTATCATTGGTGAAGCTGCTGGTGGCAAACGTACAAACCGACCTGTAGATAGGCAAACTACCGCGTTGCACGCGGTACTCACGCTCACCGATCAAGGATAACTTCGGTTTGTAAATCGAGTTGAATCGTACCTAAATCTCTCGTTTTTAGCATTATTCACCTGAATACGCCACATGAAGTCATCATATTGCTGCATGTTTTCTTGCTGTTACGCACTATACGTGGTCATCATCATGGTCGACAGCATGACATCAGTGTTCCACACCGACGCTTCACTGGCGTACAACCATGATTTATTTGGAAGCCTCATTGTGAAGGAAAGAATAAAGGTGGAAGGAGGAGGGACTTGGTGCCATCTTAATTTCAATTTATCTAGCTATAAACCATGTGCCATAGGCACATTGGTTTCAGCTGCTACAGTTTCGATCACGGAAAACGGGAATGTGGAGCGTACAACCGAGCCTTGAAGGCGAAGTCGTGTTCATTTTGTTCGGAAATTGGATAGCTACACATCGAAGGTGATAGCTTTGACGAACGAGAGTCACTGAATGCGTGATTAGGCCATTTCTGCCACTGTCATTAACCATTGGTGGTCTGAGTCCCGGGGTCCCCATCCAGGGAGGCGGCAGTTTCCGACCTAACTGAGTTTACCGGTTAGTGTTTTCGTACTTCGTTGCCAGGTCACTGTCCACCTCTCGGTCGCTTCCACTTAGCACACGGCTGAGCGAAAGGAGCTCTGTTAAGCAGACGGTATTCTGGCATGCGGAGTATATGCCCCAACCAACATAGCCCATGAAGCGCGTGCAATTCATCTGTTGCGGGAGAGTTCCTAAGCCTATCCGGCGTACCTCAGCATCACTGATTCGATGTACCCACCAGACCTGACCAATGCTTCGGGGACACCGATGATCAAACGCTGACATCTTTCGTATGTCCTCTGCGCGTAGGGGCCTAGCCTCTGATCCATGAAACAGTATGGATCACACCACCTCGGTGTAAGGTAGACAAACTGGCATCAGGTCGGCGTCGTAGGTGTTGGAGTTTGGTTAAAGCTGCCCTGGACTGGTGGGTTCGTGACCCCTCGCGAACAGCCAATAGATTCAGGAGCTCCACGTTCCCTGAAAATTTATTCCTGTGGATTTTTGCCGAAGGAAGACGTGGATAAGTTGTTCGAATGTACATGCGAAACGTTGTCGAGTTCATCATTTCTGATGGAGTGAACACGGAAGGACAACTGTCCCAGATGTAACTTCGATTGGCAAGACGGTCAGATTTTTAATTATCTCACTGGAAAGGACCAGCGAATGAAACGTAACGATTACCGTGAACTGGAGTTAATAAACCTCACACTGGTGGGGCGATCTTTTGAACTGGCATCTCTATCGGTTTCTGGATCCTTTCATTTCTACTTCTCGAACCGATGGCGGCGTCCCCGTCTCACCGAATAGTAATATCGATAAATCGAAAGTCTCGGGAATCGGTTACTTGACCGTTGACCCACATTTCATCACACGGTCAACGGGTTCGGATTTGGACGGAGATGTCACTGAGACAGGATGGGAGATCGATGATACTCTATAAGTATGAAAAATTCACCGGGAACGCGATTATTGCGATAGTGAACTGCCTTGGTATGTGCGGAATGTGTTCTACGTCGATACCTCTCAGCAATTCAGCTTCCACTGTGAATGAGGAACAAGACAGCCAGTCCCCAAGGCACCAATTCAACCATTTCTCAAAAACATTCCATGTGTTTTCATCACCCGAAAACATAAGTCAGCTATTCCTGAGCCACGGGCAAATACACCAACACTCATTCAACTAACCTTAGTGGCAACTCGTGTAATTGTGAGGCTCACGAATTCTCCTTGTGCTGTCACGCGTGCATCGTATACAGACTGGCTAACAAGCCCACCCCCAGTGAGTGCGCAATGGAACAATAACTCCCAGTATACGTCTCCAGTTCAAAGCACCCAAACCTCATACTACAAACTCTATCCACCTGTCCTGCTCGGTATGAGAACAACATTCGTCCGCCCCCAAGCAGCGGGACAACCAACTTCAGGACTTCAAACACACTGACCAACTCCACTGCTGCATCCAGCGACTTCGGGTGTCAAAAAGACAACCACATCAACCGAATAGGAGGATATTAATGGTTAGGTGCGTTCTGTTCATCACCAAGATTCGGAGGAAATGTGCAGAAGCTCTCGGGTTTTAAGTCTTGGTTACCGCCGTAGTATCGACTCGGCGTTGTGGGAGAGTTGACGCAACAACCCTGACCAGAGTCTACAACCTAGGAAGAGACAAACCTCATCAACCCAAGATGTCTAAACATAACAGCTTCTGGGAGCTCGATATGGCTGTGGTTGAGGCGGGAACTTAATAACCGGCAGTTCCGTCGTTCGAACCCAACCTCAGCACCTGTCTATGATCATGAAACTTATCAGTAGCCCAGCCCTCATGCTTTCTTCAGATGGCATGACAGCTAGGCAGTGAAAGGGTGTCACAGCTCAACTATTACTACTTATCAGGATTTTTGTCAAAAATCAAATGTTCAGTATTGCACGTTGTACAATTTTTTAGTATCACACTGGGTTGTGAATGGGAATTTTCTGCTCGGAGTATTTAGTCTATGCACAGGCGGCTACTGATTGAGACCACTTTCAGCCTAAGACCACGCTTTCCGGTTTCGGAAACTGTAATGACCACATTGCTAGCTGGATCTGTTCGGCAGTATCCTCGGGTAAATGAAACGCAGCGATTCAGCCAATCCTTCAAAGCAAGTCATCTCGATAGCTGACAACAACGACGAATTAATTGGAATCAGTTCTCAGGATCCACTGGAACAGAGAGAGAGACTGTCAATTCATTTGTGGACGGATGAACTGTGGTTCCATTCTGATCAACCTTATTTGCACAGCTCTGCTGTCCTGACGCGTTTGTCCCCAAGGAGTGCTGGAAACAGTGGGTCGGAAATTTCCTGCTCCTATTACAACCAAGCAACGTATCACTAGCCGCACCAGGGTTTGGACTGCAGATCTTTGATATGCGTGGCCAGTGTGTCTACGCTGTTACACCAACTAGGTAATGGGACTACTCAGATCAGCTGACTAACCACCTATACGAATTGAGCTAGTAAGATTCCACTTGGGAGGCGTGCTTCTGATCAGACATTATTACTGGAAAACTTTGGTTGGCAACCATAGAAATCCCACAACTACTGACAATCTACTCACAGGGAAAGACAAATAAAAACTGACAGTGGGTTTGGTACCTCGGATTTTAATGAGCGACTTCTACCGTAAGTCAGATGTGTTCTTGTTTCTATGTCTACCAGACTTTCGCTGTGGCCCAAAAAGCAACCTCTGCCGGTGCATTTAAAAGTCAGTTCGCTACGCTTGCTGTCCTAATACCGGAGATAAAGCGTAGAACGAAAGTTTGGTCGCAGAATAACTAAACTACCTTGTGTACGTATGCGTTCGTTCGCAATCCCCCTGGTGAAAAATATATAGAAGAAAAAAGCAAAACTGTTCAAACTGTATTCGAAAAGTGTTTTTGTGAACCAGAAAGGGTCCGGATCGGAGGAAAGATGTGATTTTTACTGGATTGCAGCCAAGTAGTCTTTGACTTCACTCGGAGTAAGAACTCGGAAACCGCGTTCGTTGCATATCCCAATCTCGATATTATTCTCTGTCATTTGACCCTCAAAGCTCTCCTTCAATGTAAGAATGGCGGCATGCACTGCATCGTCTAGTTCAAGGTCTTTGTTGTACCTGCAAGTCAAGAACGGAGCGTAACTTTGGAGAAACTGAGGCAGCGAAGCATCATGGTTGAACACTGATATCATGTTGTGAATGATGATGATGATGCCATGTTATTGAACTATGTGCGACCCCAGAGTTGCAGCGACCACAGGAGGATAACTAATAATAATCGTCCAACTGTAACACCCTTTCGGTGCCCAGCTGTCACGCTACCCGAAGGAAGCATGAGGGCTAAGATACTGCAAGGTTACCCGAGCCTAGACGAGAGCAGTCGAGAATCATCATTACTGTCAGCTGTAAGAACCGCGTACTTGTCGCACAGTGGTTGTAGCTGCCACAGTTTCGTTCACCGATGATTCGGGGAGGTGAGGTAGGTAGCTGCGCATTGGAGGCGGGAGCTGATAAATTAGTGCGTGAATATAACTCTGTAGGTGGACTGTTAAGCGGGGGGATTGGGAAGAGAGCTATACATTGAGGGCAATAGCTTGGATGCATGAGCGCGCGACTGAGCCATGTCTGACAATGTCTCTAACCATTGATATGGCCCGTCTCTGGGTTCCCATTCAGGAAGACGGCAATGACCAGCGCAGCTGAGCTTGCTGGTAATGGCTTTAGCAGTCCAGAATGTCAGGGTTTGGTTCGAACCACGAACCTTCGGGTCAGTAAGCCTTAACCACTAAGCTTAAGAGAAGCAGGCAAAGTGCTAAGGCCACCACAGTTGGCAGCTGTGGAAATCATCAAACGGCGTGATCATGGGAAGAATGTTGCATTTTTCGAGTAACAACTGAGAGCCGAATCAACGGATAAGAGCGTAGGACAGTAGCATCCGGGTGGACTGACTAGGCTTTCGATCGAAACCAGATACGCACCTTTTTTCTAGAAAAGATTTGCCGTTCTGAGAGTTGTGTCCAAGGGCCGTGGCTTTCCAAGGAAAATAAGTGCCCTGCAACATACGAAGAAAGAATATTGGAGATATAATGATTGTTGCGGACAACGAAGTTGTGAGGTTATGCATTTCCCTAAAAAGACTAGGCAAATTTAAATCGTAAATTGCTTTGCAACGCACTAAAAATCACCCGTCTGACAGACGAGTTTGTTTTTTGAGGGGGAAAAAGGGTTGCATTAGGAGAATAAGCAATAACTATCCCAGAAATAGCCAAGCAGCTGCTACTAGCGGACACCACCCTTTCAGAACGGACGGTAGACGAAATAATGGAAGGTATGAGAGCAAGTCTGAATCTAACTTATTTCGTTTTTGACTCAGTGGTCTACACGCAAGAACAAGGTCTAGCAATGAGATCTCTAATATCCTTGGTTTTGGCAAATATATTTATGGAAGAATTTGAATAGAGAGCTCTAGGCGGATTCCCATACCCACCTAAGATATTCTGGCGTTATGTGGATGACACTCGGTGTGATGAAACGAGACAGAGTTAGCGAGTTATACAGGTATCTGAATGAACTGAGTCCACGCATCAAATTTAGTATGAAGATAAAGTCAGCCTCAGGTAAACTAGCCTTTTTAGACTGCATGACATATAAGGCCGGGGCAAACTAAAGACTACAGTGTACGAGCAGCCAACCAACACTGGGGCAGTTTTGAACTACCCTGCCCACCCGAAGTCGGTATTCGCCAGTATTGTCTCATCAATGTTTAGGCGTGTAAGGGCTTCGTGCACAGAAGCTGATCGGACAGCGGCCCAAATTGAAGTAAAGAACAAACTTCGGGGTGGTGGATATCCAGCTAGTTTGATTTGGCGTCAACTGCGAAGAGTGTTGGTATCGGTAGTGAAACCCAACAGGATCGGGACCGCTGTTATTCCATATAAAGCAGGGACATCGGAGGTTATTCGAAGAATTCTAAACACGGTCAACATAAGAGTAGCTTTCCAGAAGGGGAACACTGCGCTCTGCAACGGTGCAATAGAAGGATCGCCTTCCGGCAAACGGAACCAGAGACTGTATCTACAAATTAAGTGTTATGACTGCACTAAGGTCTATATAGGATAGACAGCCAGGGAACTTCACACCAGAATCGGAGAGCACAGTAGAAAAATAAACAGGCCGCCTAGAAACGCGGACGAATATCAAGTGTTACTGAAAGATTTGAACAAAAGCCCCTCATAGAAAAAGTTCAGCCGTAACACCTTTTAGGTACCTAGCTGCCATGCCACCAGAAGGAAGAACGAGGGCTGGGATACTGACAGGTTGCCTTAGCTTAGGCAAGGGAAGTCGAGAGGTAGAGGTCGGGTTCGAACCAAGAACCTTCTGGTCAGTCAAGTCCCGATCCAACCACTGAGTCATCCCGCCCCTCATAGGAAATTTAAGGATTCTCGTTCATTGTGTGTATTCAACTTCCTGACCCCAAAGTTGCACCGGGCTCTCCAACTTGTTTTCCCTTGCCTGATACTACAAAGAATGTTTGTTGATTCCAAATCACATGGCGTACCTCAAATAGTTCCCGAACCTGCTCAGTAATTCCGGGACTTCTTTGTCTGGGTCTATCTAGGAAAGACACCATGAACGTGTTCCCCTCTCCCTGATCCCAATAACACAGGGACCCCTGCACTGACCTATTATGTCAAGAATCCTTGAATCGATATGGTCCAAATAATCCCTCAATGTCGAGTAGAACGTCCTTTCAATGACCCATACGGCTTTGGTCGTACCAAGGATAGCATGCCTGCTACTTCTCTCTTGACTCCTTTGAAAAAGTGGGTTCATTTGATATGCCAAAGGTATTCAACCAAGTGACATACTTTTCTTTCTGTCGAACTTTGCCTGAAGGGTCATCACCCAGACCTGATTAACGGGATTAGAGCTTTCCTATATAACCACCCTAAGTACGAATACGCGGCGTCGCCTCACAGACCAAGAAAAGCAGCACTATAAACTCTCACGTCTGTATTTATCTCATCCAATTTCACCACCCGTTACGTCGATGTTTCCAGTATTGCGTTTCATTTCATTGTGGTCGACCGTAGAAACGCCAGTAAGTACTGAATCTCAACGTTCACAACATAGGTGAAAACGGTTTTCTGAATGCTGTCCACAGTTGCTCCTATCCACTTGTCATTCAAAAACACTTGATTGCTTTCAATCCCCATTAACCGATATCCGTATGATGCTTTTCCATATCCCGCCCTGCTCTTCAACCGTAAAAATTCTGGCGAATCGGTCACCTCGAAAGACTATTCCGCCGTTACGAGCAAAACTGTCTTCCCCCTCATAAATCGCGGATTCGCTGTAGTTCAGAGTGCTATCATCATACTGGGCAACCTCAGCTGTGCCTCGTACCTGATTGGTAACTTGTAAACAATTCCTCACTGTCGAAATGATTCTCGACCTAATTCACCGTTACTATTATACGGAGGTTCATCTTGAGGAGAATGTTAGCTCACGTGGTGCAGATGACCGTTAATTTGTTCGCAACCAAAGTGTTCACTTTCAAGGAAAAACCAACAACTAACTATAGATGTTTACCAGAGCTAGCTTCTTCTGCTCCTCTTCCTTAGATCATTGGGTGTGCAACACTTCCTTTCGCATCCAGCAGCCCTTGCCACATTTTAATCACAAGCCGTGAAACCCAACACTTCTCGGGACCCTTTTTCTCAAGACAAGCCCGTCTTCGAAACCACCTGCTGCTCTGTACAGTCTCCGAGTCTTCAAAATCCTATTTGAAATTCATTTCGGAGTTTTTCCAATACCATGTGCCGACTTAATAGGAGTCCACCTGTGCGTAATGAAACATAGGGACGCAAAAAGGGCGAGATGGCTCGGTGGTCAGAACCGAATTTACTTGACCGGAAAGTTCGTGGTTCAAACCCGACCTCTGCCCTTCAACTTCCCCTGTCTGGGCTTGGGCAACCTGGCAGTATCCCGGCCATCATGCTTCCTTCGGGTGGCATGGTAACTAGACACCGGAAAGGTGCTACAGCTGAACGACTATCTATTATAATAAGAACACCAGATTTATTCTATATCAAGTTGAGTTGCAAGTGTGTTGGGTTCATTGTAGACGAGTTATACATTGGACTTCGTAGGAATTCTCATAACTATGGCAACCATAGTGCATGGGGGGCCACTGATCGCACTGATCGATGGAATTAATTACCCAATAAAGCTACGTCGAAATTCACAAGCAAAATAATTGTTGTAAGGCAGCAAAACTGAATAGTAAGTAGCTTACTGATGGATCACACTGATAGAGGTAGGGTCGTTTGGCTTCATAATCCCACCCGGCGATCAAAAGTGAGACCCCGAAAGGACGTACGCCGCTGGAAAGTACGAGGAAGGAGGAAAACAACCTGATGGCTTAGAGACCACAAAGGGGTCGCCAACTTAAGTAAAGTAAAGCAGACGGTTTTACAAACGAATATTTTTCATTGGGCTAAGCATTCCAGATAGACGAAGGCAGAATCGTCCACGTGTGGGAAAAAGTCTAACGACTTCGCATAGAGCCAAGATATAAAGCTGCGTTGCGAAATATCCTTTCACAAAGAAACTACAGTTTTAAGATGACAAGTTGCAGTATACCATCAAAATTGCCAAATCAGACCTCGCCTCTCGAATTCACAATGCCTGATCTCATGAACTGTGTGAAAAGAAAACATAAAAAAGGAAACTCGATGGAGGCAGCATTGGTACAGCTAGTTCGATAGAAAAAATGTTGGTTTTTCGTTATTCCAACGTTGAGTGGTTGACTTCTACTACCTTCGGATAACCACCAATAAAGGTGGCAAGTGGCTAAGTGAGTTAGTAAATATTTTATAGACTAAAGCTTGCTTGCGCATGGCTTTCTGGCACAGGATGATCAGTCCATCACTGACCGCAACACGTCCTACCCAACAGCATGTTCGGAAATTGAAAAGACAAACGACATCTTATCCTCGAGCCGGCATACAGCATTTATCAATTTCACTGGTGCATCGAGAATTCCCTAGCTCAAAATCCGTGAGTCGACAGTAGCGTCCATTTTCAAAAAGGGTACTCGAGGTGAGTGTGGTAACGAGGTGCTGGGGAAGGAGGAAAACAACCTGATGGCTTAGAGACCACAAAGGGGTCGCCAACTTAAGTAAAGTAAAGCAGACGGTTTTACAAACGAATATTTTTCATTGGGCTAAGCATTCCAGATAGACGAAGGCAGAATCGTCCACGTGTGGGAAAAAGTCTGACGACTTCGCATAGAGCCAAGATATAAAGCTGCGTTGCGAAATATCCTTTCACAAAGAAACTACAGTTTTAAGATGACAAGTTGCAGTATACCATCAAAATTGCCAAATCAGACCTCGCCTCTCGAATTCACAATGCCTGATCTCATGAACTGTGTGAAAAGAAAACATAAAAAAGGAAACTCGATGGAGGCAGCATTGGTACAGCTAGTTCGATAGAAAAAATGTTGGTTTTTCGTTATTCCAACGTTGAGTGGTTGACTTCTACTACCTTCGGATAACCACCAATAAAGGTGGCAAGTGGCTAAGTGAGTTAGTAAATATTTTATAGACTAAAGCTTGCTTGCGCATGGCTTTCTGGCACAGGATGATCAGTCCATCACTGACCGCAACACGTCCTACCCAACAGCATGTTCGGAAATTGAAAAGACAAACGACATCTTATCCTCGAGCCGGCATACAGCATTTATCAATTTCACTGGTGCATCGAGAATTCCCTAGCTCAAAATCCGTGAGTCGACAGTAGCGTCCATTTTCAAAAAGGGTACTCGAGGTGAGTGTGGTAACCACAGAGGTGCTGGTTTGATTCCTGTTGTGACAAACTTCCTGGCGTCATTGATTCTTCGTCATCTTGAGACGGCACGAGAAACCTTGACTCACGAGGAGCAAACAGGACTTTGACCGGGTAGAGGATGCGTTGACCACATCTTCACACTCGGTCAGGTGTTAGAGCAACGCCACAAGTAAAGACGACCCACACCCGACCTAAAGCTGTCGCCTTGTCGCGGTGGTTGGCCTTCTGTGCTGCAATGATCCTGCAGCCTATACCGGCTGGAACTCAGTTTCCAAAGGTTAAAACATGCCAGGAAGCCCAAAGGGGAGTGTCCTAGCGAAGAATAGCAGGTGATCGTAGTACGAGGCGGTCTGGAGGTAGTCATACTGCCCTCTGCGACAGGACTGGAAAGATAGTGAGGCGTTTCCTCCAGGTGACATGCATGTTTATATATAGGGAAGCAGAGATTCTGCTTCCCCCCCAAAGGACCGGTTAGACACAAACACACGAGTAACGCGACAGAATCCCACCTCGCCTATACCCTTGACCGACAACACGTCAGCTCTTGTCTGGTGCGAGTCGGAACGACCCTATGTGATTTCACACACCCCAAACCTCCCACGTATGGGAAGACAGGACACGGTCAATACACATACGCCAAGTGACTCTGTTGAAGCCCGGAACTACTCCGTCACACAGGCCACAGACAAGCCAGGAAGTATGTACCGGCCAAAAGTGTATAGGAAACGCCACACCTGCGTTCGAATGAATTTGATGAATTATTATAACTTGTACCCGAAAGGCAAGTCGCCGTCTTTGAACTACTTCATCCTGATACCTTATTTGCGTTGAAAACGTGGATTTTGCTCGTGCTTGTAACCTGATTATTAAGTTGGTTTGGTTACAAGTAGAGCACTAACAACTGGTGACGCCGGCAAATGACATACCATGTTGGATCATAAAGCGCAAGATATTCAATCAACTTCAGTTGCATCAACATCCAACGCCAACGCAGCCTATGTTCATCTCCCACCATCCTGGCACCAGGATCTATGCCCAAATTCGCCCAAATCTAAGCTCAGTTTGTTCTTCGTGGAATTACTCAAGAAAATACTATGTACTAACAGGTACTTGCACAACTCCCACCCGAGATAGCAACTGATGTGGAATAAACAAACGAGTGATCTAGTGAGTGCAGACGTCCTGAGCAAATTAGGAGAAGTCGTTTGAAGGAATAATTCAACAAGAGGGAGACCACTTCAGGTCAATAGCTGAAGCACCACTGTAAACTGCTGAGGCCGGAACAAGGGAGGCACCAGGCTGGACAAGAAAGCCTATAATCCACCACTGAACTGTAAACAGGGGCCTGGGCGATGACTTTGTCCCTGTTCTCCGAATTCTCTATGACCTTCAACTCCCCTTCAGATGCGTATCAGACTTCACCAGAGAAAAACAAACTATCGCCACTACATGCGGAAGATTACGCAGGAACCTAAGCCCTAAAGGCTAGTTGTCCTTCACTGCAAGCCACAAAACTCACAAATTTCATATATGATTTCTGCGCCAACAAACGGGATGTACAAGAGAAGCCTTGGACTCCACAAACACTCGTATACCCATCTGCTCCACCCAACGAAATCAAAGAATTTTGGGCCTAAAAATTCTGCAATCACTCAAACAACTTTATCAACATATAATTCAAGCATCAAGGGGAAAAGCGGCTCACCCTGATTGCGTATATTCCTGCATAACGGCTGCTGTCCTGACAACCAGCTGCTCCGGGGATATCGTATCTCCATAAGCCATCTCGTAGGCTTGGGCCGATTTTCTAGCTTGCTTCACCAAAACACGATAATCCGGTGAAAGCCCACTGTAGACCATGCCGATGTTTTTGCTCACGTTTTCAATCTTGTGGATAGTACTCTCGTCAATCAACTTTGAGGTGAACTTCTTCTCAACAGCTAACACGACACCATTTGTCGCGCGAATCCCCACAGATGGAGCACCTGCCTCAACAGCTTTAAGCGCATACTCGATCTGAACCAATTTTCCCGAGGGGCTGAAAGCCGATTAATCGAAATCTACAGTTACCTAAAAGTCGTCAGGGAAAAACTGTATCTTTCGGACATGCTGACGGTCTCCGCGTCCCGCCAGGTACGAAAAACGGGGGCCGGGCATACTAAGCACTGATTGGTCCAAAACACGTGCATGTAAAAACCGCAAGATGAACAATTTTGTAAGGCCTCGATGCATCACATCCACTGGATGGATATTAGTCATTTTAACCTCTATGGGAACATGAATTAAGGTAAAAATTTGGGTGGAGTCATCTAGGTGTAGTCGCTTATGCAACACCGAGGTGACTGAGGCTGTGTGGATGAATGCTACGTCCTTCGACCAGGGAAACGTGTTTGCTAGTTTCTGTAAGAATATTAAGTAATCTAATGAGTTAATTACGAGGGATTGTCTCCCAGAGCTTTCCAAGTAAGCACCACGTTAAAGAAATGAATATAAACGTGTCACTTTCCGGGGAAGATTAGGAATTCTATACCCCTTTTGTTCACGAACTACGCCTAAGCACACTTTTTAGAGATGTCTTGCACGCCTTACTTACTGAAACTCTCAGATAACATTGTTGTAGCAGGACTTTTTGAAAATACCGCACTTAATGACAGCTCCGAAACGGACGAACGAAAAGCAGGGTTTTGTCGTATGCCTTGAGCCGCATGCTGAATCACCACCTTTGTAGGCGCCGCCAGTTTTGAAGGTCAAACTTGCCGAGCATGTTCATGCGCGGGACGCTAAATCGCCGCCACCCCAATTTAAGTAATTTGTTTGGCCCAGATGTCGAGGCACACGTTTGTCTTCCTTCTTTGACACGTAAGCACGAAGTTTTCTGTAGGCCGCCACATCAAAATACCCTACGAGACTTTTTAGCGGCCCGTTGATCATCGTGAATGTAGTTTTTAGGTTACGGAACTCAAGCGAATGCTCTCGGTTGACGATGACCCCCTCGGCACTCCAGATGGGCCAGCGCTGCAAACAAGGTTTTTCGGCCACTCATCTTTGGTCAGTGCAGCCTCCCTACTGAACGAAGAGTAATGATATATATTGTGTAAGCCTCTCGAGATTAAAGCACACCGATTTGTTAACAAACCTAGAGTCAAGATGTCAGATTTTACGAGGAGCCGGTGGGCAGATGCCACCACATCAAGTTGTTGCAGGCCATATGGAAACGCGTATCAATTTTTTCTTAAAAGTTCGTGAAAAATAGATGGCTTTGCGTCCTGCGTACTTAAGCGACCGAATTCGCCATTGGGAAGTTGGTTGTCTCTAATTAATAAATCGCTTTCTTACACAACTTCAGATGGCAGCCATTTAACTTGTATCAGAATTTCTCTCCAGTTAGTTTCTAGCCCACTTTCCAGACAAGACGTGGGTTATCTCCATGGTATCTGTAAGATCATAACCGAGCTTTCTTCGCCCAGTCGAATTTGAGCGCCGTTAAGCCTCGTTAGGGTCTCTGGAATCTCCGAGTCGGAGGAAATCTCGTTGGCCAACCCTGAACCCATTCAATATATGGAGCTTATTATTGTTCTGCATAGGTGTCGTAAAGTCTTCAGCTCCACCAGCGGTGCCTGTGCCTTGAGCCGCGCAAGGTCAGTAGGCCCCATCCGGTTACCCTTATGTCTTATCTGCTGGGCTTCGATTCAGCAGCAACAGTTCACAGATACACTTTCTCCCCTGGTACGTTCCTCGAGAGGACGACGGATTGAGAAGGACGTTAGCTGTCGTGGACTAGATGTCTGTGGGCCTAATAGTCTTGCCCGGCGATGAGATAATGATAATCGACTTACAGACCTTCATACTAATAAGACAGCTCTCGATTGCGGTTTGCTGACTTGTCTGTTCTCTCTGACCTGACTTCACCTGATGAGAGTGAGCGAAACCGGGTAACTATTTTGTATTTTTTCGAGCACGTCACAAGATTTCACATAAAATATGGATGAACGGACAGGGATGCTTGTGTCTACGGACGTTCTTTCAGGGTGCTTTGCCGGCACCCGTGAGGAACGGCCCTTCGTGCCTCAAGCATCTAGTGCTTCATTCTACTCCTAAAGTAAGTGACAAGGTTTGCTGTGCTTCATTACCTATCATCACCTGTTTTAGCACCCACCACATCCATCTACCGATCAGCTGCCAGGTTGCCATACTCTACGCACGTATTACCGGTTTCTCACAGACGAGATTAAAATATGGTGATACTAACCTACTCTTTCAAACAGCCACGATGAGTGTGTGCATGGTTTGCCTTCAAAAGTGCAACAACATCACAGATATTGCCATATCTAGTCTGATGTCAAACCCGCAGCTACTTTCCCCATATGTATTGCCCCCTCTTGCATTATTGGAATCCTGGTTTCAAGCGGCCTGCCTTTGACTGCATCGAAGGTGGGATTGTCTGGATACACCCAAAACTTCCCTCAGATCTAATCATCTCTGTGAACTTGAAATTTCCTCCACACAAGATCTGTTGTTTTCTTACGCTTGGCGTAGTCCATTTTGCCAGCGCCGACTCAGTTTCACGAGGAACTTTTGCACCCATAACCGTAGCCCCGCCGACACCAACGAACTTCTACAGTTTAACTGTACAACTTGATTATGTGATTCAAGTTATCATTTAACTGTAATGTGGATTTCTCATCCCATCTTCTTCACACGTGATTCCGTGTTCCTAACCATAGAATGAACTGTCCAAGCCCCTGGGTACTCAGCAGTATTTTAAAGTTATAGTTCCGACTTGCCGGACCAATGTGGTGCTTCCTCTTTGATCCATTGCTATTGTTTCCCATTTTTAGCGATTTACATTTTTCATAGCACGCGACAGACAGGACCCCTTAGCATTGCTTCCGTTGTGCTGTCGCTATCTATCTCATCGTAACGAGCTAAACCTGCGCCAATTTCATGTGGTTCCAAAAAATGAGAACTTAGCCATAAGAGCTTTTCTCTACCTCCGAAATCCACTGCATTTAGATCGTGTCTGTTTAGGCATGAATTCATACGCGTCGGATGTGATGTCCACGTAAGTTGTGGACTAGTTTTCTTTGCGTCGATGAGTACAATTACTGTAGTTTTATGAAGTTCAGGAATCAACAGACGGGAATAAAACATTGCCAACAATGGACAAAGGAGCAGGCCAGTCCGGCCAAATGGATGATTAGTAACCCCACTGCCATCATCATGAGACACTAAGAGAATTTTTGTAGAGCACTGCCGTCCAAGTGTACAGGCCGTGCCACATCAGGTGCAAACAACTCAAAGCTCGGGCGTATATAGTGAAAAATGGATGTTAACTTACGTAAGTAGACGAACCATAGAGACCACTGCTGTGTAGGAAGCACATAAGAAGCGAAGTATATGGAAAGCAAGAGGTTTGAACACACTGTTCTTCCGCGTATTCAGGACCAACGAATACGCGGGTAGACGATATGTTGCAGTCAAAATTGATGGAAGTGAATGATTGGGTCGCGGGCGATGTAAACATTATACAGATATGCCTGCGAGTAATGAAGGGGAGAATATAGGAGCCGTTGCCAAGCCTTGGTTGTCACTAGGGTGTGATATCGCTAAATCTGCACAATGTGTATTCTGATTATTCTGTGGTGTTTTAACTGTAAAAGTCTAAGGGGTTGCCGGACTCTAAGATGACAGACGAGACGTAAGTCCAAGTAATCGCTGAGGACGGAAATGCTACACTACGAGCGGATAAGTCCCGGAGCCCAAAGATGTATTCTGATGGAGTCGTAATGCGGACATATGTTGAACGGAGTGTGTGACGAGAACGCTTGGGGACGACGTTAGGTGCAGTGCAATTTGTAAAGAAATGTTGCTGCATTTCAGTAATAGGAGAGGTAGGTGGAAGGCCAGCTCTCTGTAGCGGAACCAAAACCTCAAGGTCAGGTGTT
>NW_008752605.1:13716-18915 GCF_000715545.1 Opisthorchis viverrini | reverse complement strand
ATGGAATCTTTGGCGATGGTCAGAACTCATTTTTAGTTTCCAGGAAAAATGGTGCCATCAAGGATCTCCATCTACTATTTTAAGCTTAGGTCTACATAGGTCAAACCGGAATAGTTTGTTTGTGCAAAAAATTGACAACATGCTAAAAATTTCGGGTTCTCCCAACCAGACAGTGAACGGGTCCCTTGCGATCAATGAAGTGTGAGAGAGAGGACGAGAATACAACATAGGTCGCAAACAAACCATTCGAGCCACGGTTCAGATGGCCACCAAAAGTGTCGGTATTTAAGGTCAGAAGGTTATTATTGAAACCCAGATAAATTTAAGCATTTTAGGGAAAAATCATCTGTTCAAAAATTCAGTTATAATTCAGCGACAAACGTGGTGGCTATCTACTGGCCACCGTCAACTCATCGCCCAAAAATGTCAGTTTGGCTACATGGTAGAACATTCTGGAAAAGGGGCGGTATAATCCTTGCAACAGCTCGGGTCTAAAATGAGGGCTCAGTAAGATTGGCCAGCTCCATGGGGCCCAACATAACCGCAAGATATCAGGACGGCTTGCAGGTTCTAGAGTTGTTCCTTATACCAATCTATCATTTTCACAGTTTCATGCAAACCGGCCGAAAAACTTAGAAACTAAACAGCTCGCCCTTGCGCCGACATTTCTAAGACCACTGCAAAACCGGAAACGTTGGAGATACATGCAACTAGCTAGCTATGCAGCTATAACATTGACCGCTGAGTTCTGAGCTGGATACTTTTGAGTTAGGTATTTCATCTCAGGTTTGTGTGGGTCCCGCAGCCAGCAAGGTTGGAAAGACGACGTGATATAGATATGCATTGGACTGAGGGGCTTCTCCGTTGATCACCCAGCAAGCGTGTTCATTACACATTCGAACGTAGAAGGAAGGCACGGGAGAACATGAACTCACATCATTATCGACGATGTGCGTATTAAATTTGGATTTGGGTTTGGGTGGACCGTCTTCGGATTTCCCGTTGATTTTTTCTGTATGTTCACCAGCCATATTGCCAAACTAAGTGTTATCATGTCTATTTTTTTAACCACAGATGAGCCTATTCCTCGCATGTTGAGATCCAGTTGCTCTCTTTACTAGCATATGACGCTCCCTGTTTTGAACTATTGTCGACAAGTAAGTGACTTACTTTATGTTGTCTAGCTCAAGTGTTCTTGGATGAAACCGGTTAACTGAATTCAAGAAACCGATATCAAATAACCATAGGCCCAATTATGTTCCATTGCAGCCGGATAAAAAAATCTTAAGGTATATTATGCCTTGCTAGACAGCCCCACCCCCAACGAAAGATTAACCTGATACCCTTTCATGGGAGTCAGCAGCCCACTTGAATGCCCATTTACTTACCAAAAACCACCCCACTCAATGGAACTTGGTTGATATCGGTACATTTGGAAATGGCGCTCGTTAAAATATTTAGCTACTTGGTAAAAACAAGTCAATAGATTGTCTGGTACAAATACATCTGTGCCAACAGCGGTTTATGGAAAATGTCTAGAGGGCCAGAATAGACGGGCCCAGTATTACTCTGAAACATAAAATTACTAACTGATTTTGTCACTCCGTGCATGATTAATACACCAACTGCAGTTAATGATGGCTTTCCTGGAATTATCTGGAAAAAATGGCACGCCGAATGCCCACACATAGCCCCAGGTGACGATAGTTCATAAGGAAGAATAATAATACTCTTGCGCTCTTCTCCCCATCTAGTCCTTTGAATTCGTCTACCAAGAAAGAAGTAAACGCATGTGTGCATTTACGCCAAGCTTCAACACACCTAACGGTAGCTAGTTTATTTTGGTCATCCAACACGCATCACTGATTTACTAGCCTTGCTAGACAAGAAGAAACTTGTTCCGAAATCACGCACTGCTACCAATGAATCGCCGACCGTTTGGTTTTAAGAAAAACCACTGAAAGACATGTGAGACAATAGCCTGGATTCACAGTAACGCTTTCTTGGTAAAATGTTTGAGTACTCTGGGGAACTAATTCTCTTTTCGGTCCCAGGATGTGTCCACCTGCGTCAGGCGGGTAGGTTTCTCTCAACATTGAGAAGACTCTACTGAAGCACGCACACGTTTTCTACTGTCCACGCCTGGAACGGTAAAGAGAGCGGACAAGACTTAGGTTGAAACTTGCTGCCTCCGTGTGACCGAGCCAAATTTTTTGGGTGACATGGAGATTGTTATTCAGTTGACCTACTTTCTCTTTCAACCCAGCCGTTTTTCTACACGGAAACGACGGGTGGAATCCTGAAACTGTCAAAAATTTAATCTCGTCGTATCGTGCGCTTCAGTTTCTTCGTTGTTTGCAGTCAGCTTTTGACATTCCAAATCTGACTTTAATCGTGCTACCAAAAAGAAACCGTTTGTTTACTAAAGAAACGATAAGGCTGATACACTGCAGAAGTGGAACGTAAGAAAGCAAAGTCTGCGAGCTGCTGGCATCGCACCAGTTGTAAACGAGCAATAATCCTGCTGTTTTTGCTGGATCACAGTGGAAAATGTTGGCCTGACCAACCATCTATTAACGAACGGGCTGTGCTGTATTTCCCAATTGCATTTATCGGTAGGGCTGAAAATGATGTGAATAAGAGTGGAATATCATGTATTTTTCTTTCCGTTTTTGCCACTGGACAAAGCAAACCTTTACAATAAGTTTTCTCTATAAGGGTCTGCAACGTCAGGCCTGTAAGTTGTCTTTCTTACGTTAATATCCAAACTGAAAAACGCAGAAAGCTGATATTACTAACACTATTGTGAAACTTAGAAAAATTTACCATCGCTCTAATCCTTTGTACTGCAAAGTAAATTGGACACACAAGTATGTCTAATGTAACACTACTCCTTTGGGCGCCGAAAAATACGTCAATGCTTGTTCCTCTCCTGACTTATCAAAGAAATAAATCTTGAGTCATCAAAGCGCTTTGTCTGAAAAATCTAACGTCGGGAAGTTCCAGTAAAATACTTTCGGTTTATAAGTTATCAAAAGGGTTTTCCACAGGATATAAACTTTGAAATAAGATACCACTTAAAAAACGCTGCAAATTGTGTGCACGTTTCTGATATGAAATCCATTTACTTCGGTGGTAAATATGTTTGCGAATGAGCCTAGATGGTCAACCACAAGAGAACTGGGTGCTGTTTTTTACCCACCTAGTTATACCGTTTGACGTGATATGCATTGCATCATTTGACCACCCCTTACTTTAACTGATTGACAAGTCACTGTCCTAAACCTCCACCGAGAGCATATAGCTTTGCAAATATAAATAAAATAAAAATCAGTGGATGGTGAACTAAGTGTTTGTGGATAAAGCACCCACCCCTTTCCAAAGATCACTCATTCTCCATTGAAACTCGACGCCACCAAATTGAACAACCAACGGCGGGTATTGTGCTTCATCCTCGCAGTTTAGCGTGAATTTTCCCACCCTGTCTCGCACAGCACTTGGTTGTACCGAACGATGAATTAGGGTGACTTTCTCCGGGGGTCCGTATAGGTGGCGAATTGCTGTATTGAATAGAATGCTGCAATCTTGATGACAAATTACGTCTGATCCCACTGAAATTCTGAAACACGTCAATCATATAATTAAACTTTTACTGGACGAAAATGCTCACAGTAAATTTCTGACAAGCTGAACGTTGTACTTCCCACGGTGTAAGCCCAAAGAAATTCTGAAACACGTCAATCATATAATTAAACTTTTACTGGACGAAAATGCTCACAGTAAATTTCTGACAAGCTGAACGTTGTACTTCCCACGGTGTACTTTCAGCCCAAAGTAGATGCAGCTCGTTTGAGTTACGTCGTAATATTTGAGCACGCAATGCTTTAAAAGAAATTCCCATCAGAGTTTTATATAACGAAGCCAAATAAGATATTAAGATATAAATGTTCGCTGGTTTATCAGCGCTGTTTCTTAAATAACACACACGGAGGGAATATTGGCGGAACTCGAAACTGATTGTTTTTCTATTTTCCACACGAAATTCAGGACGAGTGAATGAAGATCTGCGTATGCAAAACGCTCATTCTGCTTTCGATGCTTCACAGATGACCGAATTTAGTACATTCTGATCGACGGAAAAGGTCATTTCGATTGTAAAATTGAGTGCGACATGAGTGTCAGTCAGCCTTTCGGTTAGATTGCCTGTAAGCTATGAACCATGTACCATGAACATGTTGGATACAGCAGCCGCACTTGCCGTCACAGGAATTTGTCGTAGCGTCGTAGCTGTGAGCAACCAATGGAGGCGATAACATAATCAGGTGGCATTAGGAAACTTGAATGTCAATCAACAGACACGATACCTTTTTTGCAAGGGCACTACCAGTCGTGCAATTGAGCCGTTTCCGCTGTCGTGTTTCGTAGTCACGGCGCCAGTTTGCGAGGAATCTTGTCAGCCTGAGGTCGCTGGATATTGCTACGGTACGTTATTGAAAGCCGGTAGATAGTAAACTAATTGCTTTTATTCAGCGCATGGATGATTGGAATGTCATTTTCAAGGCGAAAAGCCCCCTGACATATAAAGCACAAGTCCTTATCACTAGCACTACTCATGAACACGGACTTGTGAGTAACTCATCCTCTGTAAGACAGTTCGTCATTCCTGGATCCAAATGACTATTTCAATGTTCTAATGCCAACTAACCAATGACTAGAGGACACTAATAGTCGAACACTGATAATCGTTTAATGTCACCTGAGCGACGTCTGTGTTCAGCGCACTCCCATGGTGTAAGCACATCCATTGATAATACGCTGACGTCGCTATCTGCTCCACAACAGTGGACGGTTAGGCTTTTTGATTTGTGAAGTAGTCTCAGTCCCAGCCACTCCAAAAGAAGTAAAGAAGCTGCTCACTTGGAAAAATCGTCTATTATGCTGTTCGGCTCACCGTAAGCTATCCATTGTGGGTACGATCCCATCCATTCCCGTGGCAGCAACTTAAATGTTGCAAGTTTCAACCGAACGTCAAACGTCTGGTATCAGTAAACCGATTGTTTAAAAGTGCTTTTGTACATTGCTTGTATTCTCAGTACTCGTGAGGGTAACGTCTCGCGGCTGTTTTAGCCAGCATTTCCACACCCGGGGAAATTACCCTGTACACCCTCGAGTCGTGGGAATGGACAAATCTGACACAAA
>NW_008752605.1:0-10472 GCF_000715545.1 Opisthorchis viverrini | reverse complement strand
AACAAAATGCGCCGGTTCTCGAAGCTTACTGTGATTTCAGGGAGCCTCCGAGTTCCCCTTGTTTATTACATTAGATTTTGTACTTCCGGAGACGCTTCAAGTGTACACCTATGCTTAACAGCCGTTTCACACCAGTATCCCTTTTGCGGGTGCATTTCTTTGTCTCAGTGGCTGTGGTGACATGGTCAACCACCCCGACTAGTCAATGCAAGAAATCTTGCGGATCAAACATGATGAAATCATTCAAGTTGCAAGCTCATCGTATTCATATCCGTCTATATAATTTTAAAAAAAAACGAAACTTACGGGCGAAACCAAATTGTGAACACAGGTTCATCTGGACATAGCCTCAGAAGAGACTGAGCAAAGCTCTCCGTGATTACTTGCGAAACCGGAGCAAGTCCCAGTTTTCCAGAAAAAGCGTCAAGAAAATATGGACGTGTCCTGATGGACTCGATCAGTTGAAAATGAAATTTTATGAGTTTATACTCGCCAATCTGCGTCAGACTATTCCAAATGAGTAATCCACCTACCTGGAGCACGTCAGCTACTTTTCCACCTTCAATTTGATGTGTCCCGAAATTAGCATGAACCCACCTCCTATCAACTTCATTGCTTATTGAAGAATAAATGTTATAGAACACGAAATCCTTTCGTAGCAATCTTTGCCTTGCAACAATCAGCGAAGTACCAAATGAAGTGTCTACTTCAACACTAAAATGTTGACCTGGCGTTCCGATCATTATGTCCATATACAAATACCCCTGAACGAATATATCCAATGAAATCAACACTAACCTTAGGATGCAGTTTAAGCGGGTGTGAGTACGCTTGCCTCTTTTGGCGTTCGAGCCTTATTTCCTCTACGTTGAGCAAAGATTCATTTCTTTCTCTTTAACGTTATGGAAAATAAGATAATACCTTGTCAGCTCACCGTGAAGACACAAACAAAACCACGGTAGATGCAATATGAACAAGTACGTTGCAACCATAGGGCAGATTTGGGTATACATAGACTTTGAAGAGGAACAATTTGTGTAAACGTGAGGTTTATGGCTTTCGTGCGAAAGTGAAACAATGCTTCCGCTCGGAAAAGCAACCGGGATTGGCCAAACGGTTCAGTTAGTTACCACTGATTGTAAAACCAAGAGGATTCGTTTGAATTATCTGTTTCAACAAAATATTCCGGTTTTAGGAACGGTGATTGCTTATTGGTCGATGGCGTCGCGCTGTTCTCGGGGACACGTATGTTTCTATCGCCTAGCTGTGTAAGCGATGCAACTTAATCCCAAATTAAGAGAAAACGAAGGAGAAGCTAAAGATTAAACAAGGCTTGAACGCAGGAGAAATTGACAAATTCACATCAACCTAATATGGATTGCTTATTGATGTTCAGTTCATCTGTTCACAAATGATGATATCGGAAACCCAGGTCGATCTATTGAGTGATCTTCGTCGGTGCTCAGCAACAGGTATTGCGCAATCGAGGCCCGACTAAGTTGGAACTCAAATGATCGCGTGAATAAGGGATGACGTTCCAATTACGAAAATTAACGCGAGTACGGCTTTAGTCTCATTCGGAATTCGTAATCTCTATACGACCTTTTGCCGTGACGCCTAACGAAGCCTAAACTATTGGAATCTAGGTGATTCACAGTCGACCCTTTCTGGTTGCAGTAACCAAAATCAACCTAAAATGTCACAGTGCAATAATTTTCAGCGCGACCTAATCGCATCAAGTACCATGCCGGTCATATCAATCGTAAACGAATGCGGGTGTTTCCGCGTGTATGGCGGGCATCATTTAGGGTAAGCTACTCACACTCTTCGGTTTGCCTGTTAGACAATGTTGCCTAAATCGCAAAAATGTTGTGATCAATCACTATATAAAAATGCTTTCTAATTCCGTTTTCACAATAGAGTTTTCTAAACGAAGAAGGCACATTCGAAACTGCCGTTTACAATGCTGTAAACCGAATCATTGAACAGCGCAAATTTCCGTCTCCATCTTGTCACACACATTACCGGGTAGATTATTTATGCGTCCATTGTAAGGATATCTCAGCAGTTCTGGACACAGCCGCCAGTAATAATCTTGCTTTCTTTCCAGATATTCTATCAAAATTTGAGCTAAAATCACTTATACGATATATAGGACTGACACATTCGGATTTTTCTAACTCCTGAGCTTTGACGAAAACTGGTAGGCTGTGCGCGGGTGAGACATGTTTCGTTTCAGTTCGTGGACAACGCACCTTATGCATATAAGAGAATGCATCCACCAGAAAGTAGATATTTGTAAACCGTTGTATTTACCTTGCCGTGTTACGATAGATGTTGATCATATGCTTTAGGATGAACGGGCTGACAATTTCTGTATCACATTTTCATGAAATTATGCTTATTGTATACTAGCCACATTTGACAGCTGAATTTCACCTACCTGTTTGAAGCCTAAATAACAAAAGTAACGATAACAACGGCCAACTCAACGAATGACCTGAAAGAGTGCGAATTCGAGCTCCTTTTCTGGAGTACACATTTGTGCTAACTGACGGAAATAGCCCTGCTTCTTCTGACCGCTAAGCTTTCGTCTACAACGTACACTAACTCAACCTACATCTTGCAGTTTATACGCAATAACCGGAGGTTTTAAAATGAATTAAACTTCCTATCTGTCGAATTAGCTCAGGCGGCTAACGAAATGAGTACGAAAACCGCTTGATGATCCATATTTTTGTGCTGGTAAGCCGACGTATGGTTCTGTTCCACGGGTCTTATGTGACGGGCCATATTACGCACTGATTTGTTGGTTTTCGAAACGGACTCTTTGGACAGCCGTCTTAGATCAATTAACGGTTTTCGACCACCAATGCCTCACAGGATTTTCTGTTTTCGGATGATGCCAATGGATTTGCAACACGATACGACGAACAGTGTGTTGTGCAGCAACTGTCCTGTAATATTTTGCTTTGTTGCTAGAAAAATTCTAACGCTTGCGGAAAGAACGTCCACCGGGATAGATGGTCTTCATTCTATTTTATGCAGACTGGTGGAAACTAGAGTGTTGACTAAGCCCGCCGCGATGGATTTGTTTGGATGGTAGTAGTTTGATCTCTGTTGCATCTTGATTTGTAAGCGTGGTTGAAGCCCTTATTTACCCTTATTTGCCCTTTATTTACCTATGGATTTAAGTACCGCGTGGACATTAAGTTTCAATTTATTTCGACCAAGCAAAATTTTCAGCTTACTGGACCATTAAATAAAAGCCGAAAAGCTCATTCGGAATTGCAAATCCTTGGACATTGACGGTCTTTAGAAAGGCAGAAGGAACAATTAGATGTTCCATTTTCTTTCGCAAACTTTGATCTGGTTTGGCTACCGCTGCACACAAGCTGCAGTCAGTAGGCAATATTTTTCTGTGAATGTTTGCCGGTGCCTACGTGTCCCTTCCGGGGTTCCCTGAAAACAATTTCCAGAAACCCGAAGGTATCTGATTCTTCCCACTCGAATAGGTAAGATATCGTAACCGAATAACAGAGTAGACAGAAGTGCAGTATAATTTACACGTTACCTCACCTGCGAATTGTGCCACATTTTCATCGCAGATGTTCAAAATTATCAAATGCAATAGATGTCCAGAAGTTGTGCACTATTCGCAGCTGTTTGTTTTCAGCTTGAGAACCGCTTCTCAATTTTCTCAACTGTCAACTGAAATGGTGGAGATTTTGGGAGGTCAACAAACACTCCATCAACTCCAGGTCCAAAGCGTCGCGTCGAATGATATTTTTCACACATTCAAATTGGGCTCATTTTGTTCATTTTAAACTTGCAGCATCTCGCTGTACTTTAAGTGAGAATTCAAGCAAATTATTATCGAACTTGTGTTTACGACACGACCTGCGTTATGCAAGAGCGTAGTGGGAAGCATCCTCACCATCAATTAACCACATTTTTCCTGTTCAGCAAAGATGAAAAGAGCTAGAATACACAAGACTATTATTACGAGCGGAAGGTATCTGAATTGTTTACCATAATGACAGTAATTGTTATTGGTGGTTAAGAAGTAAGGAGGCGCAGTTTGGAGGACCAAATAAAGCAGGTCGCAGCGTCATATAGAATCTTGTCCCTCAAGAGTCATTTGTAAGTAACGTGAGATTTTCTGTTGGTCTGTTTAGTTTGTTGAAAAGAATCAAGCATTTGGGATGTTTGAGGTAAATTTTGAGAAGATAGGAGACGTTTGGCGCCTTTGGAAACCCAAGCTTGCAAGGCCTCTACAATGTATAGATAATTCCTCCCAATCCAGGGGTGACAGTGAAAATTTGTAAGTACCGTTCCGAGATACATGCGAGACTTGGTGACGCCATAGCGTAACAAATTTTGAGCACTTTTAATGGGGATATCGATCCATCTAATGGTCCGGTATCTTCTTCTATAAATAGAGGGTAAGCGCTGAGATCTCAGAGGTGTGTATATCCTGAAGTGTAAGGTGTGGAAAGTGCGACACACCCTGTAGCGTTTCCTGTCTACACGGATATCAGAAGAATCCCCGCCTCTCATAGCGGATGCCTTCGCTCAGATGCACGGCGATCTTCTAGAAGGCAGAAGTGGACCATAACTTAGTCTTCTAGCGTTTTCGGAAACTCATTGCAGAACCCTGCAAATCAAAGCTATTATATTTGTGGATTCTCTGATTGAGAGGCCTCAGGGCGGAAGAACTGGTAAAAAAGGATCGAAAGGCTTCTGATTACGGCCATTATTCTTTAGCCACTGATATAAAGCATCTGATAGTGACTCTATGGAATAAAGCACCATAAACCGCGTCACTTTAGGGGAAACTGACCCTTATTTTATGTTACGAAAATTCGCTAAAAGACCCAGCAGGTGGTTTGAAAACTGACAGTGATCTGTAAGTCTTCTTGGTTTTTATTTAGTCTCAATACCACATGATACCTGAAAAATTATCTCTCTCACATGTCTTCAGGACTTGCTATCGAGGGAGTCTTAAATGTGAAAGATATTTCATGAGTTACCGAGATTCAAGTGACAATCTGCCTCAAATTATTGTCATTCGAATACAGTGCTTGTATATCTCGGCAGTGGTAGTCATGTTGCTTGACTGATGGATACACAAATTACTATCCTCAAAAAAACTAAGCTTGCAAAACCTCGACACAACTTGGCCAATCCTCACAAACCAAGCGTGACAGTGATATCAGATTTTGTGAGGTATCATCCCGAAATGCGAAGCGCACAATGGAGTCGTCATAGTTTGAAAAGAAATGCCCTTTCGGGAAAAAATATTTATCCAACTACTTATACGGTATCTCCTCCCGCAAATGGAATATGTAATTTGCTGGGGTCGCAGGTGTATGGATATCCTGAGGTGTTTAGATTGCAAATTTGGCACACCATGTGGAGTTTCCAGTCTGCAAAGAAAACACTGAAATCCCAACGTCCATTTGTGGGAATCTTTGCTTAGTCGCACGGAAGCAAATGTAAACGGAACTTCTAGTCTTTGTGGCGTTTTCGGAAACTCATTGACAAAGCCTGTAGACCAAAGCTAACTTCAGATTGTATGGAAGTAACGCTGTGTAAACTGTGTCAAATTTAGGACAATAAACCTATATTATACGGTGCAAAAAGCTGCATGTAGACCGGTCAAGTTTGCAAACTGACAATGATCTGTCTGTCTCCTCAGTTGCGTTTGGTCTCAAAGCTCCCCGGGAAACGTGCATTTCTCTCAGAGGTCATCAGAGTTTTCCATCAAGGATGGTGACGTGTGCGAACGTTATTTATTGATTTACCGTGATTCAAAGTAAAATCTACGGGAATTTTGTGCTAATTCGAATGAAGTGAACGTCAAACCTCTTAGTGGCAGTCACGCTGGTTGAATACTGGATACGCTATTAAGCTCCCGCGGGAAGCTTCCGACCTAACCGAGTAAGTAAAAATGAGGTTGCCATCTTGCAGGAGGTTTGTCAATTTTGTTAACACAGTTGATGAACATTAGGCTATATTCCAGGAAATAAAATGTACGGCTTGATATATTTGGGTTCTAATAGAGCAGACAGACCTCAGGAAGCACCTCTTACTTAAGCTCGGAAAGTTAGTTTAAATGACGGCGAAAAGAGATTCAAATGGTAGAAAAGGACCAGTTAACAGGACTTCGGAAACCTAGGAATATTGCTTATAACAAACGTTCGCTGGAAGCGCTTGGTTTGCTACTGTGAATCAGTATGACACTGCAAATACCACTTTTATGATTTATGGCTGAAGCTGAGCTAGACCAACACTTTGGGGGTGAACTTCCAATGTGCAGAAAAGAGAGCGCTAACTATATATTTACATCCTCAGTGTGTTCAAGTCTGTTGTCCAGTAACGTTGAGAAATAGTTCGACGTGTTCCGTGATGTTACCTCACCCAGTTTTAAGCGTTGTTTGCGAAAACACCTTTAAGAACAAGACAAGACTCAGGAGTATTTTTCGGAGGCGACACAACAGTAGCACCACTACTAACGTCTGCGAGGAGCACCAAAACAAAAATGATTGTCCGAGCCATGAGAAGCAAGGAAAAACGAAACGCGGATGTCTGGGTGAAAATCAGTTACGTTGGTACGTTTGCAGTTTCTGACGTTCTCGTGGGTTACGCCAGGTATTTCTAAGGACCAAAGTGGACGTCGTGGTCAGTTATCCAACAGTTAGCGTTAGATCAGTGGCTTAAATCAAGGAATGAGTTGCACTTCAAGCGTTCTACAAAATACTTCGTCTGTGCCAAAGAAACTGGATTGTCAAAATTCACAGGGATTTGTCGACTGAAAGGAAATCTTGAGAAACTCCACTACTCTGATTCAAGGGATGATAACTGATTTTTGACAGTCGGCAATCATCTTTCGAAGCCATTAGCCATCACGAGCATCACTCACCGGGTTGCAGCGGTTACACGAGCTATGGTCTGACTGAGCCAACCTTGTTGTACGGTCATGAATGCTCAGTCCAGTGATCTCCAAATATGCAACCAAAATACAAGGCGCTATTGCGCGAATGAAGGAACACTGACGTGTGTAAACTTTGTTCGGAGTGTTTACAGAAAACCATCGTGGGTTATTTGACCAGCAGTCAGCACGCTCATGTCTTGCGGAATCTTGCAACTAGTAAACGCTTCTGCATATGGAGAAAATGTGCGCACGATTTATACGTTGTCTGGGAGAACGAAGGAGTCGCCGTGGTACACGACACCGCAGAGATCGTTGATATACATTTTTGATAGAATGCGGCCTACCTCGCTTGCTTGTCTGAATCCAATAGCGGTTCGGTAGTGTAGATGATTGTTTATCTCCACATTATGATATTTGCATCCTGTCAGATGGATAGGAGACGATCCACTTATTTGCATCCTGTCAGATGGGTAGGAGACGATCCACTGAAATACGATCCCTAGGCTTATGTAGCAGGAATATATGAAGGACCTAGTCGAGAGCTTTCTGGGTGTCCAAATAAACTCTAACTGTGGAGTGCCCAGCGTCCCAGGCTGCCGTAATAGTCTCGAAGGAGTGAAGCTGGCAACCGCTGACGGATCTTTAAGACAGAAATACGCTCTGTCAGTCATGTTTGTAATTTGTAGCCAGGAGAATCTTGGTTAACCATTCTTTGGTCAGGTGTCCAAAGGTTCTCATCAAGAGGGATGTAGCGGGATCGTCCTGCATTCGGAAGCAGTTTGCCGTGATGCGGACTCGAAATGTGGACGGACTATAGATTGCGTCGACTTGGACGGCAAAACGATAGTAAAACATATTTCGGCGAGTCGTGTGCCGTGCCAATTTTGAAACATCATAAGCTGAATTTGCCAACGACGAAATTATCGGTATTCGAGTGCTGATGAAACATAAGTAAACATGTCTAACGCTGGGTTACAATGCTAGGTTCATGTACACCGCCAACTGGGTGTTCTTTAAGGACAAGCTTCTAAAAGCGGTTTCAATGTTGGTGATCTTATTTGGCATTATATGTAACAGGGCCCGTTACCAATATACTACTCATGGTCATCACTTGGCCCGAAAGATCACCCGCCAAACTGGATGCGGAAAATCAGGCTGATTCATGATTTTGAGACACAGCTTTATATTTATTATACCCCTTTACAAAAATGGCTGAACTGGGAGTGGTTGAAAATAACGCAAAATCTACTATTTGTTTATCACAATACCAGGTTGCAATTCACAAGGAGGATTTTAGGGAATCGTTCCAAATAAAGTACAATAATTCATGAGGTCTGTTGCGAGCACAAAAAAGTATTTCGGCAAGTATGAGATTTGGTATTAGAGACCCGTTTGTTAGCCTCATAAACCTCACTAGGGATACCGCCCAGATAGACAAGTTTTATACTTTAGGTCTACTGCTTCTGATGACCGTGCACCTCAGTTAGAGAGAACGGAGAAAACAATTTCTGTTTATTTGTGATCTGTTTACTTTGATCATTTTGCATATGGATCGGAATTCCTCCCGTGCTTGTATACTGAAACAATCGCCGCTTCAGGTTATTCGCTAATCATTTGTGCGCCACTCATAAAATATGAGAGAGCAGCATTGCCAAATCGACTCCTGCTGTCCCGAGTGCTTTTCGTGCCATATGCCCTAAGCTCCAAGGAAAAGAGGCGAATGAAGCGTGACCTGCAGGAAAAAGCGTCGATAAATAGAATATGTATGTTTAAACAACTACCCCTTCCCGTTTCCCACTGTGATTTTCTCATCTGCCGTTTCCATTAGCAAGGAATTTTCTTGTGGATTTTATGGTGTTTTGAGCACGTTTGACATTCAAAATATCTGCGTATAAAAACCGTCTTTCCTGATTGTCTTTGCAACCAATTCGGGTAACATTTGTTGCGCCTTGGGTGAGATAATACAGTACCTTCATAGATGCAATTAACATGTGCTTCTTGTGTTACCATACCACGCCATACTATACCGGAATAAATGCGTGCCAAACGGCCGTCATTGATATCCTGGCAGTAAACATGTTTCACTTTGATCCCTACAACCTTCCGGTTAACAATATCACACAGCACAGGTATTCATGGAACCTGCGTTGATAGACATTTGAGAAGAGTCATCCTGTTATTCACCTCTCAATTCTAATCAAATGTCCAGAATCAACCATGTCTGATTATCACCCGGCCTTCGAAAAAGGAAACCACTCCGGCTAAATATGCTACGGGCAACACATTTGCACTTTATCAAAGCATGATTTACCAACAAACTCAGGGACCTACAAGGACCTGCGCCTTAATCGCCCGCAGGGTTGCACGCGATGGCGAATCGATCGACGGCGATCGGTCAGATCCGAAAGCACGATATATAGGAGTGTGACACTCCAAGGGTTGTGAAATATAGTGTAGAATTTATGTTCAATCATAGCTCATTGGTGCTGACCTACGGTTTCGCTTAGTTTTCACAGCATATTCTAGTCGCCTGTTTCTTTGAGAATGGGTTCGCACCGTCTTATTCAAAACATGAAAGACAACCAAACTAACGCACAAACTTCTCGGTATACATCCGTGGATAATGAAACATCACACGTTTTCTTCGAAGCTAGCGCGACGGTTCTTCTGGTCATTATTTCAATCTTCAGTGATAGTTTATTAGTATAACACACCTGCGACAAATCGCTTGCTACTTAAAGTGGCCTAAAAAATTAATATGACTTGCACAATGTTAATCTTTTAGTTCTCCGAATATATCAAAAAGTTTAGTTTCTGGAAACAAGGATATCCTGATTGTCCTTAAAGAAGCACATAACAGAGCTTCTATTGAGATGATGATCTTCAGGTTCTATTCAATCACATGAATTTTGTCAACCGCTACTTAGTTCGTCCTTCTTCTGTATGAGTTAAAGTTATTGGCGCTGAGATCGACGTTCCACTTGAATTCATTAAGTTGTTCGACTGGTTAAGTTGGCTGGAAATTCTTGCCGCGAATTTCGAAGATGGCATCACTGAAACGAGACATCAACGCGATGTGCTGATCAGATTGTTGCAACAAATTGTTCGCGCAACTAGTAGGAAAGCTTAATGTGGCTGAGGGGAGATTGATACCCGCCAGTGGTTTAGGCATTCCACTGACGTTTCGGGAATCGTCTTCTGAGAAGATTACAGCACCAAACATGGTCAATTTTGTTGCCAAGATTCTCGAACAAACCGTCAGGTTGCTGGAATGTGATGGCAACCTCGTGCAGGTTGTACGTTAGGGTTTTTTTACATTTCCCTGAACGTCATCAATATCACCATCAGAGCACTTTGTTCATCAGTTTGTCGAAGCTTCAAAAGCGCGCAGCGTGTTTAGTCGTCGGTACGGAGACTCCCAGCCGGTTATGACCTGGCTACCGTTGTACGAAATATTGTTTTTTCAATGGAAAGCGAAGTAGGATGGAAACCACTAAATGGCATTATCTGATCTTATTTATACTGGTTGGGCCAC
>NW_008752604.1:18232-19044 GCF_000715545.1 Opisthorchis viverrini | reverse complement strand
CTGATAAAAATCTGAGGCCTACCTTCACCACCAACGCTAGCCTCTTGCGTCGCTGTCTGAACTGAACGGAATCAAACTTCTACTGGTTGTCCTATGTCTAAAGTAATAAAATGGTATCCTGTTGGCAAGCTTAGCCAGTCCTCGACTGCCGCACTACACAGCATAAATTTATCCTTTTCTGTCTCATTTAGTCACTTGTTGCAACTTTATTGAACTTGATGTTATTTTTCGTTACTGAATTGCAAACCATCTGACACCTATCCAGATACACAAAACCTCACTGATCTCGTTCCGTTCCTTCATCCTACCAATTTTGGATCCTCGGTTATGCCTGATTAAAATGCGCTGTACCTACATCATCCACTGCACCTGGTCTGTAGTTTACATCCAAAGGCAGCTTTAACTGCGCGGAATTCGTATTTTAATGACCGCCGGTGGCTTGGAGCGTTGTCGCTAAAAGATGGTGGGAAATGTTTTGAAAAATCTGGTTCTGCGCGTGTTTTCTTACGCACTGGATTTGGAAGTAATATAAAAACGACCTAGACAATACGTCCAGCACGTCCGCGCAAACTCAAATTGAAGCGAGCATTCGCGACATGGATATGGAAAATTCTTCTATGATTGCGGCAAGAGTATCGCCGAAGCCAAGGAATTTGCCACAGCTAGTAAGCTTTTTTCGTTTTTTATAATTGTCCGCAAACGTTATATCTGGCCTAAGGCGAGGTTTGATGTTCACCGATATACTGAGCCACCAATAGTGCCGTTGGTTAAATTGTTGTGGCTGTTTGTGGGCTGATCAAGCAGACGACACA
>NW_008752604.1:17093-18222 GCF_000715545.1 Opisthorchis viverrini | reverse complement strand
AGGATATTCTTGGGTTCATCGGGGGTTCACAGTGGTTTATTGCTTTATTCAAGCGAGGTCATAAGACGACCGTATCTACATTGGGGACTCAAAATATGAAAAAGTGTCCAAAAGGTCTGTTAGAAAGCACTGATTTGAGTTCCAATGCCTCCCTTCCTACCTACTTCAATGAGGCGACACTGTCCGATTTCAAAAAACGGCAATCGATATTTACGTGCAGATAATAGATATGCGGTCGTTTCCAACTCATGAGGACATGTGTGAATATGAGGAAATGCACCGGCTAGATTGTGCGCAACTAAGATAGCTCAGAGCTTGCAGAGACATGAGATCAGAGATACCTGGTGTTGCTGCGTGTTTGTACGATGAGTGGACCTCAGAACGGAGCTATTGTAGCCCGAAGAAAAGCGTGGAGCTTTGCAAAACCAGTTGCCTCTGAGGCACCATGTCACGTGTATTTGGTGAGTGTCCGTTGGCATCTTCTGCTCTTCTATCAATGGTGATGATATTCACCACACTTTGTACTCACAAAGCGTTGCATTATCATAATAATGTTTATTCCCAACAGGTAGGTGGCATACTGTTAGGCATGATCATAAATTTATAGCCAGAATAAAGGGTGTTTTTATAGTTTCAGGTTAATGAAACAGTAAGCGATAGGGTAAAGTCAAGTGAAGTACGTGCATAGTTGTGGGTGTGCTATCAAACTTGGTATAGCGGTGTCATGCCATCGGTTTCTGGACAGCCCCATAACATACGTCATTTGTGAGGTGAACTGGTAAGTACAGGCCTTCAGATTAGGCTATTAGTCTAGTTGAGTCCTTAATTTTACTGGCCCACATGGATACTGGCCCGGTGTTTCCTATAGGTAGCGACATCGCGTATGGTTATGGGTATGAATTCTGTTACTGTGGTTAGGTCTCATTATCAGTGTCGCACATGGATTCACGCCTAGCAGTATTCGAGATGAGCGACAACGCGTAGAATTATGAGCATATGGGTCTGTCGTTGGTGATTGGATTAGGCTGCCATGCATAGGTGGAGCCGCAATATCAGCATCGCACTGTGGGAATTAAGTTTCGTACGTATATCGGTACAACCCGACAAACTAGAAATCCAGAATTCAGCG
>NW_008752604.1:10859-13157 GCF_000715545.1 Opisthorchis viverrini | reverse complement strand
TGGTTTCATATTTCCAGACAACGCAAGCGTCACGGCAACTAAGGCATCCAGGCCTTGAGTTGAAGACCAGCTTGCGTAGATGAGAAAAGGAGGGCGTAATTTTCCGGTTTCGTCTATGGCCTCAGAGTGGTCCCGAAGACTTCTAGGACAAAATAGGGTAGCCTCTAACAGCATACATCTAGCATTATGTACAATAGCCCGGCAGCATAACTGTGCCTGAAACACTTATTGCGCTTCATGTGTGTTTCACGTCATGGTGTTACTAGTTACGCAATCGACAAATATTATTCAATCCGAGGATCCTATGATGGGTGCGCGCCGTCTGTTGATGCATTGTATGTAGAGTCAACAACGAAAAGGAAACGAATGATTTCCAGCCACAACTGAGTTTCAGGGTTCAAAACCTACAGTTGTGACATAAGTTGCTGTTGCCTTAGGTATAGCTGATATTTGTCGAAAACAGTTCATCAGAAGGTTGTGGCAATAGTGGTATTCCAAGCTTAGCGTTCATTGGTCACTAAATACGTCAACAGCTGCTTACATTATTCTGTGTACTCAGATGATTAGTACACCTTTCTTCATGCCACGTCGATACTTTACGTTAAGGGGTGAACGACCAGAAATAGAAACTAGGTGACAACCCAGTAAACACGCCGCTGGTGGGCATCAGTGCCTAAAGGCGGCATGTCACGCTTGCCACCGGTGGCGCCAGAGCTGCAGCTCTGGCCTAACCACAGACACTATCGTTGATCCGTTGGCTCCGAAGGATGCACCGATAGTTCTTTCATTATAAACCAAAGTTAGGGCTGTCCGTGAACACACCGGGTCTTGCACCTAGGGCAGTCACTGAATATATCGGGTGCCTTAGCCACCGTACACAATTCCAAGGATACATGGCCTTCAATGGATTTATTGCGAGGAACACATACTCAGACATATATTCAAACGAATAACTGTTTCACAATATGTGAACAATGCTGATTGCAAACAGCCATTACATCAGTGTCAGCTGCTAAATCTGGGCTGTTCTGGCTAATTAATTTTTGTTACCTCCACTAATCCCAAATATCATCGTCCTTTGAAGATATAGTTAACTTTAGGAACAAAATAGAGGATTACACTCTACAACCAAGCTATCTAAAACTACAGGGAATCCCAAACTATAGGCGTTTATCACGCTATTTACAACCAAGCTATCTAAAACTACAGGGAATCCCAAACTATAGGCGTTTATTACATTTCAAAACCTGTTAACGATGTAAATTTTTTGAAGACACGACCGCATCATCAACCTGTGCTTCGTTTGAGAGGATCAATCATAAACCGCAAATCCACCATGTTGCCAATTGTGATGAGTCGAGGTCGGATCGTAAAGAGTTGAATGTGGCGGGCAAAACCAATACGATGTAGGGCACAACAAGTGGCCTCCTACCTGGTATTTTGAGCTGCAGGTAATGTGGAACAAGAACAACGGATCTGGTGGGCAGTAGTACTGCCAAGCTCTGGCCGGCCAACTTAAAATTAGGCTTAAAACTATCATTAACACATTGTGGCATTTGGACGTTGAGCGTATGTCCAGTTCCACGGAAAGCGTAAATGAGGAGGGTGAAGTGGGGGATTTACAGTACGAATAAATTGAACGCGGACCGCACGGAAAATAACTGACTTAGTGGGAAGGGCATAACAGAAGTCACCGAAATATTTAGATCCAACGGAAGGTTTAGCAGATTCGAATGAACGGCTCCTGGAAGCAGCTGTGGCCGACTGAATACTTTGCTAGTGGTTGTAGGTGAGGCCGCAGTCAAAATCGGACGTGAACAGTTTGGGGGTATGCTGTCAAACTGGGTGTAGCGGCGCCTTGCCGTCACTACACTGAGGTGCTTCGGTTTTCGGACAGCCCCGTAACGGACACTGGGTGTACGCCTTGCCGTCACTACACTGAGGTGCTTCGGTTTTCGGACAGCCCCGTAACGGACGTTGTGACTGAGGTAGTTGGGCTGGCTGATGCAGTTTCGTGAGCAGCGGGATGTTTTCGGTTTGTCAGAGGGATCCGTAGGTAGAGAATTTCGACGTACCAGCGCAGATAGTACTTTTATGGTCCGGTCGGGGATTCCTTCAAGCGTAGTTCACAGATCGGGTGGAGCGGATAACAGCCTAACAGGAGGTCCGTAGCACTATTGCCGCAGGTCAAATTAGATTTGGCGAATTCCTTGGCTTTGTTCGGCGGGACGCCTAATGCAATCATTAAAAGTCTTCTTACCATACAGATCAAAATGGCCGCTCCCGTGAATAAGCCAG
>NW_008752604.1:5357-9095 GCF_000715545.1 Opisthorchis viverrini | reverse complement strand
TGTTGGCGCTTTTATGGCCTTTTTTGAGAAGCTGCTTCCAAAAATTTATTGTCCGGGAAAAATAATCTCACACACCTTTAAGTGTGACCGAAGTGATCTTTAAGTAGAACAAAAGCACCAACATGGTTATCCATTTCCTAGATAGCGCTCACCTTCTTCGTGTTTGGTCAAATTTCGTGGTCATCCTGGATGGTCGAATACGGACCTAAATAGTTAGAAACGTTCAAAGTTTACAATCAGATGGTCTGTGGATTGCGCGCCATTTCCGGACGCAGTCATGTTTTCTAGTCATAACGACACCTCCAGTAACTGTTGTACTTGTCTACCATCTCAAGTCTAAAGACTCGTTGTGGCTGCCTCAGTGTCCGTCACTCAATGGTCTTTTTATTCACGAGGGAACCAGGAACATTTCTCATGGATGTGTGCTTACTCCAAGTGTCTCAAGTGCATTTAATAAACCTAATTGCTTTAATTAAGACGATCGTGTACGGAGCCATCCGTGAAAAGATTTGTAACATAACAACGAAGACCCGAGCTGTCAAGACAACCGTACTGCTCTGCCCGCTGTTCGGTATGTCTCTGCTGTTTCCAGACTAAGGGTCCTGTTTTTGCGCACAACACCGTTGTACTCCGCTGAATTTATGCCAAAGCTTCTGAATACCGACTAGTTTGATGAGCTTTCAGCTTGGTCGGATTATAAATTCGTTCATTCTTCTGATGATGGCCATTTGATTCTGTGCCGTTGAAACGCTTCCTGTACCATTCTGCCTTTATTTGTTGGTATTTTTCTAGACAAACGTGCTCTTGCCATGAATACCTTCTGTCTGACACCACACACAGCATCATCCTTTCATTTTTGCCAACATATAAAATATGAGGAATACTCCAGGATTTCAAGGACGACTTGAAATCCTGGAGTTCCAATGCCAGCGCCCTCCAAATGGATGTAGACGCTGCCAAGCAATGGTCGTTGGACTGGCACCGAAGTTTTACCTGACTTCCACGGCTGAAGAGTGAAGAGAATATGATGGAATGCGGAATGTGGAAGGCTCAACGAAAAACTATAGCCGCAGCTTATCCGGGCTTAAACATGTTCCTCCTAAGCGTCGCTGCTCACCTGGGTGTCTCAGTTATTCCCGTTCTCTTTTCCGGTTCCCACAAAGTATTGTTTTCATTGTTTTTCAGCATTCTCATACGTCTTAGCGTTCCAGTAAGTTCCTTCTCTGGTGGTTTATACCCCGTTACTGAGAAATTTCTTCTCTTTCATAGTGGCTTCATTCCATTACGCGCTTATGGAATGCCAATGCCCACGGACATCCATAGACTACGCCCAAATTTATTCACCATTATTATATCGGTTGTCCGACCGCAGCCGACCGTTGAAAATTATGGTTCCATCACTAGCCCACTGCATTGGTGTTCATCACCACCACGTATTACCTATGCATATAGATTTGCACTCGCTACGCAGGTTGCCTTTATTTGTTGGTATTTTTCTAGACAAACGTGCTCTTGCCATGAATACCTTCTGTCTGACACCACACGCAACGTCATCCTTTCATTTTGCCAACATATAAAATATGAGGATTATTTTACGATCCTGCTCAGTCTGCCTTTAGATTCCTACTCGCGTATGCACCTGAAGTTTCTAATGCACCCACCTCCGAATGGATGAGCTTACTGAACTTATCGGACATAAAAGGGTAACTGAAATGAGACGACCTTGAAGACAGATAAACAGATCGTTATTCAAAATTGTTTTGCAAAACGTGTCGCATAGTACTGCACTAGTCATGGAGAAGTTGAACAATTCCCATTTACCATGTGGCTAACTCAGAAAGGTCAAACTGATTAGGGGTTTTAAAGACAACCTGATGATGGTGTCGAATGCATCATGCCACGCTCCTACAGGAGGTTCTTACGCGGATACCATAACCATCGCCCAGACATCATCATCACGCATAAGTACCAGTGCTGAATTGCGAAACAAACCCGTGGAAGAAGGATAGACTGTACATCATCCACATTAAATCACAACTCTTAGAGGGGTCCGAAAACTATTGAGAATTTCAAGATTTTACGAAGATTACTTAAATAATGAAGAGAAATGAATTTTCTTGACAAAAACGAGCCATGGCAAATGTCAGTTGTATGGGCTGCTGACATGTTACCTGTGCACTAATGGCGAACCGATATAGCGGCCAAGAGCGTGAGTGGTAACGGGGACTAGAGAGCATCCATGAGAAAAAGATGCCAAACACTGGATTTCTTCAAATCAGAACAAAGACCCTCCAGGAGCACTTGAACTTCATGTTCAGTCTGGTAAAGCGACAGAGGCAACATGAGCATCCATATTTTTTCACCTGATGCACTTAACTCACAGCAGAATTCCTGTGTTACTGCAGACAGACGGTCTAATCCACACCCGTGAACCTTTGATGCGTGTAAAGGTATACTGGGACGGACTTTCAATGCTGAGACAGTCAGTTAGTAAATCATTATAAAATATGGTGGGTCTCGTTTTTGGTCGATCAACCGGTACCATCCACTTCCATGAGCTGCAGTGTGTGACAGCCACCGATGAGAACAGTATTCATTTTTCCCGCGGATGGATAGTCTATTTCGGCACTTCTTAATTCTCCCGGCGGATGATTGCAGGAGTTAGGTGATAGAAGGGTTTTAAAAAGCTTTTTGTGCCTATAAGGCTTGAGCGGATGCTATCGTGTTGAACCCATATCACTGCCGGCTAAATGCCCGCGTTTCCTTAGACTCCCTCCTATGGACTTGTCCCATCGTTATTGTTTTGGTTTTCGTGGCTGCAAAAGCTCCTGGCTGTCCACAATTCAAAAGTGGTGCTGCAGGATGGCTCGAAATAGGTCTGGAAGTGGTTGGGTTGATAAAAGTTCAGCGGACCACTTTAACTTGGCTACGGTAGTCTCCTTCCTCGGGAGTTCTCCGTCCCCCTTATATCTACGACCACGATGAGTTTTGAATTCGTAGCCATAGGTGATTCCCTCGGTAGATAGCCACCAATGTAATGAACTTCAGATGGTTGGGAAGTCTATCGCATCTGTCGAAGTTAAATCGATCCTTGTGACCGATTGTGATGTGTACTGAGAAAACTCCGAAGAGTCTTTACTTGATTATCGTTGTTCACAGAAGTCTCTGTTCCTTCATGGTATTCAGGCAGGAGAGGGTTTCTCACAGGGAGCTTGGGCAGCTTAACGGGTGTTCGAGGAATTAATTTAGTTGTGAGAGCAGTTTATTCGTCTATTTTCATTTCGTGAACTCTCCCACTTCTCCCCTCGGGTGAAGATTACTGAATATAGTTGTCTGGACAAATAAAGTTTTACTCTAATTCTCGTCACAAGCAACGAAGCTTCACTTGATGATATGGTCTCATATTTTTGTTTGTTGTGACGTATCGGATAAACTGGAGCTTTGATGGAGAATTCTGCTTACCTTTTGTTTTACGGCTGACGTTCTGTAGTCCGCCATCTTCTTTCCACATCCAGTTTGTTTGTAAAAACCCAGTACAAAGGATTGGGAGTTTGTTCAGGTGGCAGCTTGATCGCCTTCATAATGCCCGGAGTGGGACTACAGAAAGTCAACATTTTGTGAAGTATGGAAGCAAATGTGTTTGCCGACCTCTTACTAAACCCTGACTACAAGTCAACCATGTAAACGACATTGCCACCCACCCACCCCCCCCCGAAGACGGACAACCGCAACACACGC
>NW_008752604.1:0-3949 GCF_000715545.1 Opisthorchis viverrini | reverse complement strand
GGATTCATTCTTGACTCCAGATTATCTGTACTTTTCAGCGGTATAATACTGTGTCCTGGCAGCACCCAACGCCCCACTGACGATATCCTCTAACGTGGTAAAGAAACGTTTGCAAAGCTACTGCTAAACTTTATGAACTGTCGCCAGGTCAACAGCAACGTTACTCGCTCAGTAAGCTACCAATATTTAGACATACTCTTATGCTATCATGTCCTTTCGGCCAAATCTGCTCACAGCTTCCTGAGGACTGTAGGCCGTGAGAAAGATAGGAAATCCATGTGTCCGTGCAAAGAAATCAGAACAATAACCGTACAGTTACGATTTCACTTTTATGTACAAGGCTATGAAGTGAAAAAGCACCAGCAACTTTACAGCGATGTCAACCAGCGTGCGACTCGCACACGGAAGGTGAAGAACACAGACCTCCAACAGAGCAGACGGATGGTTCGTCTTATAACTCTTGCTTCAGAAGTGCATTTGGGGCTTCCAGGTTATTCGGGCTGACACAATCGACAGAATAAAGGATCCGCTCAAAAAGCATCCGGCGACTGATTGAGCGATGAGTCTGGGAGATCAGAACGCACTATCCATAGTATCAAGGAGGGTAGCGCACGGGACAAGCCCCCATGGTCTCTTAGGAAGGACAAAGAAAAAGGATGCCTTGCAGTAGAAAATGTGATCTATAACATCAATATATGTGCCGGTGAAGTATGAACTCTGGGAAACCAGCAAAAAGCTGTTCAGTACTTGCTTGATTGCTAAAAGGCAAAATGATTGCTTGATAAGGACCACGCATATGGTTTACATCAGCTGTTATCTTGAAATGTTATTCTGGTAGAAAGTCTTTTCGGTGCCTTACGTAGTGAGCAGGTGATAATGGGTAGGCGATGGGTCCGCACCCTCAGGTCTGTTCACTGAATCTGGTTTTCAGCTAAATAAAACATCTTCATTTATGTGGCCTTCCGGGTGGCACCGAATACAGTAATTCCATACTGAGGGCTGGCTGAAATCAGCTCGATGATCGGTCAGGAACACCCGCAGAATCATGCTAAAGTCTATTTTGTTGTACTGCATCTATAGGTCATTTCTTACAGCTATAGCGAAACTTACTAGCTGACTGATCAAAGTGCCAAGTATTTCAGTCACTGCGTCATGGTCTGTAGACGCAAGCAGCTTGTCATACCGATTGTCTTCGAAGCAGTCTTCGAAACGGACCCTGTCAGTTCCCAACGTACTCACGCTTGAAATGCTAGTGGAATTCCATACTGGAACACTATCCACCTAACCTATTCAGATGTATATCATGGGTCATCATCAGCTGTAAGAACTGCTTGCTTGTCACACAGTGGTTGTAGCTGCCACAGTTTCGTTCACCGATGATTTGGGGAGGTAGGGTAGGTGGCTGCGCATCGGAGGCGGAAGCTGATAAACTAGTGCGTAAATACAGCACTATAAGTGGACTGTTAGGTGGGGGGTTTGGGAGAAGAGCTATACATTGAAGGCAATAGCTTGGATGCACGAGCGCCATTGAGGGCGCGACTGGGCCATGTCTGACAATGTCTCTAAACATTGATGTGGCCCGTCTCAGGGTCACCATCCAGGAAGACGGCAATAACTAGCACAGCTGACTTTGCTGGTGATGGCTTATTCTTTGCTGCCAAGTCATTTTTTGACCGCCTCTGGCTCTTTTCCACTCTTCATATGGTTGTGCAAAAAAGAGCCCTTCGAGGAAGTCGGTCAACTGGCATACGCAACACCTGGCCAAGCCAGCGCAACCGATGCAGTGTGATCAGTTCATCTATCGAGAGTGAGCTATTTCTCCCGACCGGTAGGGTCAAAGTAACAGACTTTTTACAGTTCTTTATCTTCTCAGTGAAGCTGGTGATTATCGCTGGACACTGGGAAAGGTTGGCTTCTACTCTCTTCTTAGTACATACTTGGCGTCCAGCGGTTGGAGACCACTCTGGGTGGNCTGCATCTATAGGTCATTTCTTACAGCTACCGTAAAACTTACCAGCTGACCGATCAACGTGCCACGTATTGCAGTCACTGCGTCATGGTTTGTAGACGCAAGCAGCTTGTCATACCGGTTATCTTCGAAACAGTCTTCGAAACGGACCCTGTCAGTTCCCAACGTACTCACGCTTGAAATGCTAGTGGAATTCCATACTGGAACACTATCCACCTAACCTATTCAGATGTATATCATGGGTCATCATCAGCTGTAAGAACTGCTTGCTTGTCGCACAGTGGTTGTAGCTGCCACAGTTTCGTTCACCGATGATTTGGGGAGGTAGGGTAGGCAGCTGCGCATCGGAGGCGGAAGCTGATAAACTAGTGCGTAAATACAGCACTATAAGTGGACTGTTGGGTGGGGGGTTTGGGAGAAGAGCTATACATTGAAGGCAATAGCTTGGATGCATGAGCGCTATTGAGGGCGCGACTGGGCCATGTCTGACAATGTCTCTNCGTCTCAGGGTCCCCATACAGGAAGACGGCAATGACCAGCACAGCTGAGTTTGCTGGTGCTGGCTTCCATACTTTTCTAACAAGTCATTGTTTGACCGCCTCTGGCTCCCTTCCACCCTTCACATGGTTGGGCGAAAAGAGCCCTTCGAGGAAGTCGGTCGACTGGTATACGCAGCCAGTCCAGCGCAACCGATGCAGTGTGATCAGTTCATCTATCGAGAGTGAGCTATTTCTCCCGACCGGTAAGGTCAAAGTAACAGACATTTTACAGTTCTCCATCTTCCCAGTGAAGCTGGTGATTATCGCTGAAAACTGGGAAAGGTTGGCTTCTACTCTCTTAGTCCATACTTGGCGTCCAGCGGTTGGAGACCANAGGCTGTAGAAAACAACTGCCACATTACGACCCGAACGCTTTCGACAGATCCAATTGTGTCCAGCCTTGGAACCTTAAAAAATGCGCGCCTCTCCATGAGTTTTGGTCGTTTCTCTGGATCTTCCCATTTAACGCAAGCGATTGATTAATTATGTGGCGAAGCTGGAGCCGGTGCGAGGTTAACAGCCATATGCCAACCAGCCGCAATTTCATTCGCCTTACCCACACGTAGGATACCATCAACCGATATATTTAACCGGTCCTCGTCTTACGTGACCCCCTAAATTCCTCCGGACATGTATTTTAACTCACGACTATGCTCAGCTGAGCTAGCTTACCTTCTGGTTGTTGGTTGCGTGGGAAAGGAAGTTGGCAACTTAATTTTTCAAAATTCACTTGAGGTACTCTCGGACTGTCAAAGAGGCTCAGGCGTTCTTGGCCCACTGTCCACTGGTCAACGATAACCGTGCACGGCAGGTATCTTAAGTCGAGGTTGTTAGTGACAGTCCCTCATAACTCCATATACCAAGTGGGATTCACAAACCTCCATCTCTGGATCATAGCTCTCTGATTTATGATAACGTGTTCTCCGTCCATCCTCCCACTAGATATTGACGCCCGCCGTCACTGGTCCCATTATATCTTACAACGAAATTTAATAAATCGGCTTCCCATTATTAGGAAGCCAAAACTATGCCGGCAATTGGCAATCACAAAACGTGTGTCTACAACCTCAGAACGAAGCTCCTAAAACGGTTGCGTTGTTCCATCATTCATTTATCAGCATGGCTCAATACGTGCCCAAATAACTTTAACTTATACTCTTCTTTTCTTCAAGTCTGTTGGAACATCGAAGTTTTATCTGACTTCCACGGCGGAAGAGTGAAGAGAATATGATGGAATGCGGAATGTGGAAGGCTCAACGAAAAACTATAGCCGCAGCTTATCCGGGCTTAAACATGTTCCTCCTAAGCGTCGCTGCTCACCTGGGTGTCTCAGTTATTCCCGTTCTCTTTTCCGGTTCCCACAAAGTATTGTTTTCATTGTTTTTCAGCATTCTCATACGTCTTACCACTCCAGTAAGTTCCTTCTCTGGTGGTTTATACC
>NW_008752603.1:3117-19088 GCF_000715545.1 Opisthorchis viverrini | reverse complement strand
GATTGGCTACACCAGCATATCAGTGGAAAGGTAATTTCATTGGATTGTGAAACTTCCTCCCAATAGTAGCCACTCGAGAAGCCGGTCAGCACGCCACCATGCGTTGTGGTTTTCCGTTATTGAAGGATGAGTGAGAGCTAATCACACTTCTCACCAGCCGCTCGAGATTCAACGGTCAAGTGCTGAACCAACTAGATGGACCCTCACCAGTTCGGTTAGAAGATACCTGGATTTTCGTGAGATGCGCACCGCTGATGACTCCCACTAAGAATGAATTGGCTTCACGGTGCTTCTGGTCACAAAATGCCTCCACCTACAAGAAGGAATCCGCACAACCTCCCTAAGATTTTTCTCTTACCATCAAAAGTTGGAGATTGCATCCTCCATAGTATTGCTTTGGAACGCGCGAAAAATTTAGACGCCCCACCTGAGGGAGACCGAAGCGAATGACCATATATTGCTGAATGCCAGAATAGCTTATCCATGTGGTTTGGATATAAAATCCTAGGGGATTTTGTGGGTAGTTTATCTAATATCCGTTTATACTGAGGCAATCGGGTTGTTGTTTCGTTTGATTGACTGATCACCCAATGCTTTAAGGTAGGTGGCAAAATTTTCACAGATGAACAGCATCCTTCTCCTAAAAAGCTACTGACAAGCTTCTCCTGTGATGCAGAGGTTGACAGTCCACTCGTATCACATCACTCTCACTTAAATTCCGTTAAACCAACCGATTGAATCGTGATGCAACGCGCTTGGAACTGACTAAATAACGCCCCGTAATAAGCAGTCTCCGTGCGCCCTTGGGAGATGCCGCGCTGTTGCCTCCAGGGTGAAATTATCGTGAGTTGATGCCAAAGCAATCTTCATTAACAGCATGACGGTGGCTAAAAGTTTTGCATCAACTTGAGTGTCTCCACGAACGAACCAAATAAATTTCATCTTGTTTATCAAGTAGCTAAACCGGGCAGACTTTCGCAGATCAAAACTCCAGCACAGGGTGCGATACTTGACCAAATCCACATGAAGACATTTAGTAAGTAAACGGCATTCTGACATCTAGTGTCGTTGCATTCAGTGATTTAGATCCGAAATTTTTCTCGAGTGAACTAGTCAATATCCAAGACCGCGTATTCGTATTAACCCCCTTGTTCACTAGCTCAAACACGGTGAGTTGTATAAAACTAATTTATTTAGTAGTTCGATACACACCGCAGCAAACCTACGAGCAGGAGAGATAAACTCACGTCCAGAAAGAAGGATTGCTCGTAGAAAGACTCTAGCGATTCTTCCAGAATGTCGAGTACTACTACGTAATCCATCATCTGAGTGAGCGATTCCCACAACGGACCCAAGGTACACACCCATGAGAAATCGGTTCGGAAATAATTAAAAAAACATTTGTGAAACGTTTAAAAAATTCACGGTATTCCTTGATAGCACTGAAATACCCTGCAATGTTCGCAGAATCTTCAAAAAAACTTTAAACGAACTCAAGTTGGGAACACCGCGGGATATAACTCGCAATCAATGCCACTAATTTCCTTGTTTTCAGTATTTCTGTAAGTTACCTGAATGAATGCTTGGCGGCGTAAACACCTGAGATTGATTGTAGTGAGCTAGCAGCAAGTTACTTCAATTTTCACCTTTATTATAAGTCTTTCAAATAAATCGTGATTTTCCGCAGCGAAGCATTAGTATTTTACGCTCCTGTCATGCTGTCGCGGCAATTGATGATGATGGTGACGACGATGACGACGGTGATTATCATGATGATGATGGTGATGACGATATTGAAATGCTACGACGACGAACCACGTTGGTTGCTTTGTGCTGGGCGCACTATATCAGAGTTCAGTAGTGATTGAACGTTCAGTGAATGTCAAATACTAGTTAACTTTTAGGTCATAAACAGGCCTAGTTGGTATGAGCGCTAGGCGGAAAAAAACACGCGACACAATGAAAGCATCAAAAATATTAATTATAAGTATGTTTTTGTACTCATGAAAATATATCACTCAGTGTACGAAACCTTCGGAACAAGATACAACACCATCTCATCGATAGACAACTGCTTTCGGACGTTCACGTCAGCTAATGGGCTCAGGATAGTTCAGTAGTTAAGGCTCGAATTTAATAACCGTGTTTCGAATTCAGCATGTGAAACGCTGTTCATCATGTCCAGGTTTGGGTAAATAAACGACTGCTCAGCAGTTGTGCTTCTCTCGGGAAATATGGCTGCTGCACGCCGAGATGGTGCTGCACCCGAAGTATTACTATTATTATTATTACTATTATTAAGCTTTAATCTTAAAGCTGCCATTTTATCACTTTGAAGTTCACTAAATCATCAACAACTGTTGTGATGTGAAGATTGAACGGTTGAACGTAAGTAAATACCGCTAGACAAATTGACGAATACACGCTTTATACCAAGTCACGAAAATCAAAACACATGGATTCAAGTCATTTCCGGACGCCCACAAACCGAAGAGCATTTCACACTCAGGTGAGCCTTGCGAATTATGAAGTATATTTTTAAGAAAAATAGAAGTACTAATAAAGCATTCATAAAAACTCCAGCTGGTATGGCTTGTGAGGGTTTATCATCGCTTTCTGATTGAAATAGGATAAAAGGGAATCATACTGCGCGCATCCCTGCTTTTGAAAATTGAAAATGAAATTGTAGAAAGTCACATCTGTTACGCTGACCTGCTGCAAGAATGCGAAAATGCGAAAATGTGGGGTACGATTTTTCACTATTTTATTTTGATACAAGAAACCGGGACAACCACCCCATAGAACAAAAATGTCCATATAGGTACCACCACTACGTGGAACCCTTTTGCAGATTCAGTTTACTGCTCAGTACTTTCTGAAGGGCACATGCGATCAATGGATGACCTTAAATCCACCACTAATCACCAATGGTCATACATTAATGAAAGAAATTTGTCCAGTTGATCAGTCATTGAACAAACTGATCAAATTTGCCGATGATACACTGGTTAGCAATATCTTTGTACCGCAGTGCTATTAGATTTGTGGTGGACAGCTTTTTCACACTATCGCTATACACTTGTAAGACAAAGTTCGATTCACAGGAGGTGCACAGTAAAAAAGTTCCAGACAGATGATGCGTCTCTCTTTGCTTCTTATTGCGTTGTTGTTTTGCATCGACCACGTTGCATGGTTGGAAGCCACAGGGGTCCGCAATCTGTCATTGATATTTAACGACAAGCCGCCAAAGAAGTGAGTTGTCGTTGTTGCTAGTTCCAGCACCTAAGAATATTGTCGGTATCAAGTAGGTTTGCATTATTATTTCATTTGATGCTCAAAACGTTCTAAAACGGCAAGGAAGGGTTTTCCTAGTGGATATTTGCATCAAGTAGGTTTGCATTATTATTTCATTTGTGTGATGCTCAAAACGTTCTAAACCGGCACGGAAGGGTTTTCCTAGTGGATATTTGCGCCAATTACACACCAATCAGTTGTCTCCTTAATCTCCCCAGTGCTATAATATTCCACTGCAACAGTTGGTGGATAGATGCCAACTAATAGCCACACATTTAGTGACTTGTGTTCATTTTCGACATTTTTTCCTTGTTTTGCTACGGTATTTCGGTTTGTGTTAGGTCGATTCTCCGGACCTATTAAACTCAGATGATACTGAGATGCATACCTTGATTCACCTTATTTGGAGACCAACATCGTCATTCATAAGTAATTTATGTTGCGTTATTTTTTTTAAATAACTGTCTACGAGCAGAAGGTATGTTCTTCCATGAAATCAGAAAACTCTAGGAATTTCATGACCTTTAATCCATCACAAGCCTTGCTTTGTAGCTTCACCATATCACAGTAAATCTTCTAGACTTCCCAGTACCGTAAATTAGAGTGTTTGTTTGAAATAAACATATGGAACACCACTTCGATTAAATTCACTCGTCCGCCCGTGCCTTATTTGCATGAAGTTATATGTGAATAGTGGGCAAAACGATTAAGCATATTGAATGTGTCTGTATCCAATAAGAAGATTCAGTGGGTACGCATGTTCTTCGTCCTGACACTAGACGAACTTTAAGATATGGCCCAAGCAAACCCTGGAAAAATGGGATCCTTCTTCTTGGCCACGTCTTCAAATTCCTCCGTGAGACAACATAAAGTAGGCAGAAGAAATATTCTTGTCACAACGGTAGTAAAGCAAACTCATTGGGGACAAATACAACCACTTAGGGCGCCATCGAAGCAACTCAGCTTGCTTAGACTGCAATTAGTTAATCGAATAATTGTTGAAAATATGTAATCTAATGTTTAGTCATGTATACCAGTATTTTTTTGGCTCATGGGAGGTCTCTTTTGGCCGGTTAATAACTGGCATAAGAAAAGCACAACCCAAGAGTTTCTTTGCTTCACCCACTTTTTTGGCCCACACAGCTTCTCAACTCATGCAGGCGCTCAGTTTTTGCCAGAAGTGTCACAGTTTGTTGAGTAATAATGTACTCTCTACATGGGGGGAACTTGTTCAAGCTTCAAAGAACTTCAGCATACTGCCAGTAATTCAATCTTTGCATCATTTCCAATGCACCATTTCACAAGCGTAGTGCACGAGCATCTTGGAGACTGCACTTCCCAGTTAACCTCGAGAGACGCCGTGTATAACGAGCATCTTGGAGACTGCACTTCCCAGTAAAATTTAACCTCGAGAGACGCCGTGTACGGGAGGGACTTCAATATTGGTTCTGGTACGCTTATTTGACCTCAGGTTTCGAAAGCTTCTTAAGGTTCACCTGAAATGTGCTCAACATCGAATTCCAGCAATAAAGAAACAGAAATCTGCAACGAACAAGCATTTGATCCAGGTTTACAAAGGTGTTTCTTGATGAGCAATGCCAACTAAAGCTAATATCGATGTGGTCTGTCGAGGTTGCATGTTGGTTTGAGTAAAGTAGCACCATAAGACGAAGTAGCTTCGATTGTTACCGGAAGTAACTCCCGTCCATCTTCAACACGTAACTATCACTGGCATTCGCCGTTGTCTTTCAATGTCAACTCCCGTCCTGGACACACCCGAATGATTAGCGGAAGCGCTAAGTCTGCCTACTTGTGCATTCATGTCTTCGACAACCACAAGAACTTATGGACTCTTGTCTCACCTAAACAGAGCACTCATAAAACCGCAGAAACTATCTGTGAAAGAATCCGCGCTACAATCTGTCTGAGAGAAAGCAGAGAGAAGGAATATACAGCGCGCTTTTGGGAGGTTCTCCAAGGTGTTGCAAGATGTTGCCCCATTCGGCTTGGGGACCCAGAACGGGCAGCAGCGTCTTCCGTATCACGAGAGGCGCGCAAGTAAAAGCGGGCGCAAAACCCATGCAGAGATCAGTTCAGCAGCCCTGTTGGGGAAAAACAGAAAGCGTGTCCATCGAATAAGCATCCTGTGCAGCTTGCGTTAGATTGACAGACGAACTGAAGAATAATTTCGGAGCGTCTAAGGCTCTGGCGACTGAGCCGAATCGAAGAAGTGCGTGGAAGTGTGTGGCAAAAAAGCTACCATCAATGCTCTAGACTATTCACTGCGAAAGCCTTCGGTCCGGTAACCCGAAACAATACCAACCCCAGTGGAACAGCAGAGGATCAGCAGAGGAGCCCGGAAGTGAGCCGGCGGAAACCCACAAAGATATCAGCATAGCAACCGTCATGGGATCTTAACTATTCTTTTTGGAAAACGTGTCCAGCGAACAAGGATGCCGCGGAAACGTCAGAAATTGACACACGAACTAAAGAATATTTCCGGAGTGTTTGAAATTTGGCGACCGAACTGACCGCGAATATTGAAGTTGACGACAATGGGAGATAAACAGATCCCTCAGATGTTAGAAATGTGCATACGTGGTTGTCACCACCAGGGGTTGAGGAAAGTGTGAATACCGGATATATGAAAGCAAAAAAAGGAAGGAAGACTTCCTTTGTAGTCTTCTTCGCTTAAGCGCCCTGCGGTATACAGCAGAAAATGCAACCTGTTTGATGACACCACCCGCGGCCGATGTGACATGGGATCACTAGTAAGCCAAACTTGAAACTAACCTGTGATAATACCAGTGAAAGGAGGAATACCCTTAATCGAGTAATATCTGTTCGCAAAGACCAACTAAGGGGTTGGTATTATTGTACGCGAAATTAAACGTCTCATTCGCTCATCGCTTACGAAAACTGAAAATCCCCAAGAGTATTAGGAGAGTGAAAGTATGTCACTGTAAACGGACACCGTAAAATATTTCCACATGTTCAGTAATAAAATTAACCTTCAATTTGACACGGCCCGGAGCTTCAAGAAGTCCACAGACTACTCGCGTGCCTGGTCAGTATTATATGCCGTTACAACGGGACACCCGGAAATAGAAAGGAGGTCATTGGTGTCTTTGATTATGGCTTTCATCCCAGAAGCCTAGTTGCACTGGAGGTGGATAGTGCAGACAGTGAGAAGAGTGAATCCAACCCACAAATCTACCACTCAATCCAACCCAATGTGTAACCTTGTATGAGATACTCTATGAATGTCGCATATACACTGCTCACTGGGTTGTTAAGACGCACAAACCGTTCAGGCCCTAGTGGTCCAATCTCGCTCTTTCTGTCTTTGACAGACCCAGATGAAGCATATTTGCAGTTTGCGTGATTTTACTCACAACAGGCGAACAGGAACACCATTCGAGTTTCTTTCAGGATTTGCATCTAGAATGGTCGCGCAGAAAACATCTTCCAAGATAAAGGGTGTTATCCGTGGTCATTAGGATGATCGGAAATCTAAGCTAAACACACAGTTTGTCGAGAGATGACCAACCTCCTTTAATTATTCAACGAGCCATCAGGGCCCAGATCCATTCGAGGAAAACCTCAGAATGGAAAAGCACAAGCGGAGAGCTGTGCGTAACCGAGTAAGAGAAACCCCCTTCCTCCTTCCTTCAATCAGTCTGCTATACGTGTAACGATTGGAGAAGTCGTTATGTTTAAATTGTCGATCGATGGAGGTCAATCCGTAGGATGTCGTGAAACCTGATGCAAAATCTCATGATCTATAAATATCACTGTTTCGCCCTCTTGGGAAATCACGTTGGTGCGATGAAAAATCTCGTTTGATTATTTTCTTACCCGAGTGTACAGCTGCTCCTGATGACTTTGAGTGGTGATGGAAATTGACGAACTTGAAAGCTATCCAGCCATCGACGTGCAACACTTTCAAACACTTAAACATCTAATTCCGGAAGAATCAGCAATGAACTTTCGGGATAAATTCTGGCACCGAATTTATACCATTCTGATAAGAAATTGCCCCAGTTTATTTGTTACTCACAATGCCATATGGAAAACAGGTTTGACGGGTTATCACGAAACCATTCAGTGAAAACTGATGTGGTAGCCATGAAGCAGAGTTGTCTCATGTGATGGCGCCCAAATAAGCTGATAAACGCAATGCATCGAAACACTATTGACAATATATTTTGATTCACCACGCTTACGATGACTTTCATGTTCTGCTTTCATTAGAGAATACCCATCAAACCGCGTTTTCCAGAGGGAAGCGGCGCAAGCTAATCAGCTGCTGGCGACCAGTTGGATCAGGTTCCTAGTGCTTGCCGGAATGTATCGGGTTCAGGACTCTCCCACGAAGCATGGACCGAATAATTCTAAATAGGTGTGAAATCACGAGGGAAACTCCCAAACAATGTATTTCAGGTTTGCAACAGCCAAATATCTGACTGGTATACTGCCGTGCCCAAATTCAAGCAATTGATTGACGCCGACACAAGTGTGTTACATTCAAATTATTGGACAGGTATAGGGCATCCGAAAGCTGTTCACAGGACTGATACCCCACCAAGTATGCATGATTCTAGTCATTCTCTATGCCTCCATCAGCCTCTATGCACCAATATGCCTGGTGTCCTCATTGCACGTGCCATTTATATCCCTATTCTGCGGGCGTTCTCCACGCGTAATAAGTCGTGCGTGCAAACAGAGCACCAGCGGAGAATAAAATTACCTTTGCTTACTACGATACTGTAAACAATCCCAAGTAAACATCGCGCACATTTTTCGCTATATGGTAGCAAATAGCGTGTAGAAAACGCGTTTCTTTGTTTGGCTTTAAATCGTCTCATTTTTAGCCGTATTTCTCACGCATATCTTGCATGGTTGAAGTTTCATATTTTTATGATTGCAAACGCCATAGAACCTTGATGAAACCAGCACAATCGATACAAGATTAAAATGTAGCCATTGTGGTACACCCTTGCTGGTAAATAGTACTTTTCACTACCTTTCATTTGTCAGTAGTCTGAAATTAATGTCGGCGACACCAAAATGTCGTTTGAGTTCATCTGCCAGCTGATGATTTGGAACAAGCCTTAAGCAGATAATCTAGTAGACATAGCGTTTTATAACACACCAGATTGCTAGGATTAGTGACCGAAACCTTCGAAAATATGAAAGATTGCTTGTTACTTGAAGGTTGTAATATTCGGATGTCATTCGTTCCCCAGTTATTTCACATTCAAGGGCACCGGATAAGGATATGCTCATATTAACTTTTACTAGCGGCGTTTGGCTATATATGTATATAACCTAATTACCTTATCACACAAAATTTGCCCACCGGGTTTATTGTAGAATCTATACATCAGTGTTTCAACCAAGGTCGTTGGTCTACAATTAATCGAAAATGTGACAGAGTGTGCAATCATCGTCGTGAACCGTTATTCACAAACAAGACCGGGAGCAAACGTCCAAGATAATTTTCGAGTTTTGCGTTTCGTTGTATTTGAAATACATGTTACTTTCTTTCCGAAAAGTTGACCACGCCTTTTAATTCTTATATTTCAGAGGCCCGTATCCATGCAAAATATTCCATGATTACGAGCACGAAGATGTTTACAAGGGTGTGGTAATTGACTACCGTGCACATGTAAGCGAGCAAACAAAGGAATGTGTTTACAGTGTAACGCATGGTGCAAGTAACGTAGCATTGCGAATGAAAACAGAAACTTAACCGTGGGGACGAGAAATCCTTAAACTCTAACATAGAACGAACACGAGTCATTAGGTTATAAAGTTATCTTGAGCAAAAGACGACCGGGGACGACATTTTGCTGGCGGCCTACAAATAGACTCACGGGGTATTCTCGGTATTATAACAGGGTAGTTCTCGTTCCAAAGCTTCCAATCCAGCTCTCTTGACAAAAGAGCCACCAGACTTTTACAGCGTTTATCAGTGACCAGAACCAGATAAAGCGCGTCGTTCACGATGCGTATGCGGTGACTATCTTTAAACTGTAGCGCCTCCTGAATGCGCCATTGGCAGACATCATTAAATGGACACTGGACCAGGATTGTCTAATAATTTTAGTTGCAGCTCGTCTTGACGCTGGATCAGGAGGCTGTCGAATGTTCCGACCAATAGAGTGAAAATTAAGCTCCAAGCTCACAACGGTAAATTGGTGTCGGCTTGCAAGTTGCCGTCAGTCTCATTTCCAGATTTCACATCAAATTTTCACGCAACTCTCATTTGGAAACTTATTTGACGTTAACGGGAGACTCGAAGGAATTTCAGCGGGATCCCCCATGTCTGATACCCTTCACCTGAATGTGCCAGGGAAGGCAGTCTCATTCATTGGTAGAAAATGCATCTGATGTAAAATCGGAGATTGGACCTCCCTGATAAGCTTTGATATGGCAAAATAGGTTGTTGATTTTCGAAGAGTTTCCAGTAAACTTATAAGTAGTTTTCTCCTCGACTGATGCATCAACCATACCAAGCAGCCTGTTCAAACCAGCACATTAGGTTAGGGGATATCACAAATTATACGTTCAACTGTAATTTAGTTGACTGCTGACGGTAGGTGCTCAATTCAAGATACCGCCTAGTTCTCATGGGTGTTTGACCTTCGGCTGCCGAGGTAGACGAAGGCTACTTGGTCGTGCTTCCGAGAGATTTTTGCTCGACTGAACTCAAAACACTGGGCTTGAGGATCAAATCTAGCTGCCGTGTTCAGCTAACAGATCTCTTCACTATTCAACATTCTGCTACCGTCGTGAAAGTAATATGAGTGAAGGAGAGCAGCTCCTAAAGCTCCGCTACTTGCAAGACTGCAAGTGGATGGCTACCGTAAATATAATGAGTGCGGAGAACACCATTGTCGCAGGAATAACTTATCATGCATGTTTATCCGTTTAAGGATGTAACACCGGATACATTCCTGAAATTATTGAAAGGACATAAAAAACTTGAAGACACGGGGAAGAAGGTGCTGAAAAGATGAGTTCGTGCGGAAGTTAACATTGTTGCCGCAATTGTTGACCACAGCCAGAATTCTAGTGTTCCATGTCAAAGTTTTTTATATTGACAAAATGCTCTCAGAAGTCAGCTGATTTTTTACCCTGTGCGTTCGCTATGTTTCCACTTCTGCGGCTATTCTGTGATTTCCCATCCGCTACTGAGGGAAAAGAACTGTGAATCTTCTCATATTCTTTTGCTATCCACAATCACCGGTTAGCCGAAGCCGATTAAGTAACCACTCGGGAAATAAAACCCACATTGTTCGAGAACAAAAACATCAAATATCCATTTCCGCTTTGCTGTGTGTCAGAGCGCCACGCAAAAAGCCACCCTTCGAGATCACTTCAAAACTCGTGTTCACTTACAGCGGACCTGATTACAACGTATTCATTTTTTTCTCCGACAACGGTTCGTATCGCTCTATTGGATTCAAAAGACATACAGTAAGTTTAGTTTTATTGGTAACCACGGTTATAGCACACAGCGTTTTAAATAGGAAGCTAAACTGCGATTGGATTTTAGAGTCTTAGACAAACATATGATTGCGCATAGTCATCGACGATTTTTCGTTAAAGAGAGGATCTGCTTACTTGTGGCGTTCAAATCAACCGAAAAATGAACCGGACGTTACGTGTGTTGGAAGTCTCTCCAAGGTGCTTTAAATAATAACGTCAAATAGATTTTGCTATACTCAAGGTCGTTCACCTCGTATTTTCTGCGGTTGATCCATTTAGATTGCTGTCCAAACGCAGATACCATAACCATATACGGTTACTCATAATGCGCAATTATATGAAAGGATCTGCTTACTTGTGGCCTTCAAATCAACCGAAAAATGAACCGGACGTTACGTGTGTTGGAAGTCTCTCCAAGGTGCTTTAAATAATAACGTCAAATAGATTTTGCTATACTCAAGGTCGTTCACCTCGTATTTTCTGCGGTTGATCCATTTAGATTGCTGTCCAAACGCAGATACCATAACCATATACGGTTACTCATAATGCGCACATTATATGAACAAAAGATGCTCTTTTCACTTCTTGAGATACAGCGCGAATCTTTGGTAGTATGGAGGGGTCCTCGTATACTATGTATAGGAATGCAGTCTGTGGTGAAAGACCGTGAAGCAACGTACAACTGTTCTATCCTTATTGGGAATCAGCAGTAGAGCGCTTTTTAGTTGAAACAATAAACCGTCTGGCCATGGATGGACAACTAACAGCCTGATTTATCCGCACTTAGTCAAGACATCAGGTCACCCATTCCCCAGTCAAGGGACCCACGTATCAAATGAGTGACTCCTCTAGTGACAACTTTTCACATGTATGGTCCATTCGTCGTGTGAATTAGTGTGCCCTCTGAACTATTTTCAACCTGCTGACAGTGTGATGGCATTTGGAATTCTTCAATACAATGAAAATTACACTAAAATTTCGTGAAACGGGACAACAGCTGAAATTTCCTATAGGGATGGGCTTGACCGTTAATTATTCAGATTTTGTAGCTGCAAGCTAATTCGTTCTATCATTGGTTCTTGCGCACAATTTTCAAGGGAGACTTACGCTGTCAGCAGTGTAGCTAACTAACATTACAGTGGACATGGCGGCACTGATATTCCAGGGCAACATATGCCCACGCGAATATTCTTTCTTGGGACAAATCTATGACAGGAGTCGAAAGATTACCCACGCCTACATACATTCAGAAAGAGAGTACAACTTGTACTTGGAGTCTTGCTACGCCGGCTCCATGTTTCTCAATCTTCTTACTTCAACTATGGGCAGCAAGTGCGGTAATATTTTTGGCTGACTGTCATGGACAGCCAGTTAAATAGCAACCATAGTGAACTTCATATATGGTTAAAATAACGCACTGGCCAGTAAAACAGAAGGAAACTTCAAGCCTGATTCATTCTTGTTCTCTTCGTTATTCTTGTATGGAGGCAGTCCCTGGCTCTATACGAGAAGCGTTTCGCCGGTGATTGCACAAAAATCAGCCTTCATCGTTTAATGTCGCTTCTGTTTTAAGACTAGTCATAGCCACTGTAATACCTGTTCAACACTTGTAATAAGTTGTTCTCCTTGAGAAACAAACACCACTGATAGCTGGATGCAGTCTTTATAAACAACATATCTAATACTTGTGACCTGACTAACTTTAACTGCTCTCGTCTGTGGTCTGTTATGAGTAGTATCTTACCATGAAAAATACAGATTATACATTCACATACTCAGCTGGTTTTGACAGGCTTACCCAACTGAATCCAGCTGAATGTCACGCATAAGAGCAATTGCCAAGTTTCGTCCAACTTGGGTTACACAAATAATTACGTCTGAGAGAAAATCGAGGATCGCGCCAAACTAATTATCCTCAAGAAGCGTCAAAACCATACTGTTCTGTCAAAACGTTCCTTCTAGATTTCTCAGGGTTTTTCCATTTCCGTGAGATTTAGGAATTTACCTAATTACCTAATTACCTAATTACCTAATTTACCTAATTTACCTAACCTTTCCCACGTTGATATTGATCGGTTTTTTCTGTTGTCTAAAGGACCCAAAACTGCAGTCTACGTGACAACTTTTTCCAATGAACATAAACAAAGTTGGTCAGCTTTTTCTAAGGACAAGCGAATCTATATTTGTCCTGCGAACGAATACACGTATGCCTGGATTACGGGGCACGAATACGTGAGTTTCACCAAAACCGTTGCGGATAAACGTGTCAGTTTTGGATGGGCAGAATGGTAGTATTCAGTAGCCAGTGGTAGTCCATGTGATTCTCTAAATCACATTTATGCATTTTCATTAAGTTAACCAACGTAAACCGGTCTAATTGTCTCACAACTGAACCTCAGAATACAGACAGAACATGCAACAAAGTGGGCTGTTTCTGTTCTGGATAGGTTGCATTGATCTGAGTGAGGTTGTTACTTCGGCGTCACCTTGTTCGAAACTGGTTCTTTTCAAAGTTACGGCACGTTGTGTGCAACTGGTAAGAAATATTTTATGAATACTTCAGTTTGCAGATGACTAGTCACGACCACCACCATCACTATCAACGACACCACCAGCGCCAATTTTGTTTACAAGCATGTGGGAGGTTTATGGAAATTCAGCAATCCACAACCCTCGGGGGCCTGAAACCAACTGAACCGTTAGATGAATGGCCAAAAGGTCTGGCTATCCTCCCGATCAGGTTCACGTTGTAGAGAGGGAAAAAGTCCATTAAAGTCTGGATGCTATCGGTTAAATTGTTTTCTAAGATGAAAACCACCACTGTGCTTGCTTGATTGAGTGTCAGTAGCGGTAGGCGCATCGGAATATTTGTAGTAGGCCCGGCGATGTCGGTGGCGTTCATGCTGTCAGTTTCTATCCAGATTGTCTGGATGAGTGTCGGAGTTATTTCCTGTGTTTAATGTAGACTAGCCGTATGTTTTCCTTCTGTTTCCTTATCCCTACTATTTCCACTAAAAATTGGCATGTTTGAAGCGGAGCATCAGTGTTCACCTCTTTCAGTGATGATGGTAGTGAGGATGGCTGCCCTAGAGCGTCACGTCCCTAACATGTGTTTGTGTGCATATTGTCCTGGAACAGCGGAGTGCTCATTGATTCATTAGTAGTGTGTATCGTTCCAAACTCGTATATTTTAACAACAGTGATGATTTCACGCCTTCGGATGCACATATTCCCCGTCTGTCATTACCTCTCACCCGTGCCCAGAAATACAAGAAAATGCGCATACTGGATCAACAGTACGGGAGGTAAAAATAAGGCATCGCATAGTCACGTGATGAAATACGGTGAGATATTGAGTCACAAAATGTCACGGAGAGATTCAGCTGAGTCACTATGAAAGGCCATACTGTGATGAAAATGGGTGCATTTGTCGAAATGATAGTCGCATATCGTTGTTTGCGAAAGTTGGCCTTCAAGTTTGAAAATAGCTGATTGGGGACTTCTGGTTCCATAGGCGAATTTCAGCAAGATAGCTATTTCTGGCCTCTAGATATCCAAGCCTGAACGGTGCCAATTTTGGACAATTAAGCAATGAGGTTGGGTAGCTTGTGGTATGGTACAAAAGGAACTCAAAACTATATGAATCGCTTACAAGTAACTCGGAGGAAGGTTGTATTTACACAATGACTGAAACTTCTTTCTGAAAAGTTAACATCGAGAAGCCGGTTAATACGTGGCCACGTGATGTGGTTTTCCGTGATTGAACAATGAGTGACCATATGGGCTGTCTAAGTTAAACCCAATCATACTACTGATCAAACCTTGTGGTAGAACGGTCAATTATTTAGCCACTGGTCGGAGGGTCGCCAGTTCGTATGTTCCTACTGAAATGAGATACGCCTTCTTGCTGACTCCCACTAAATAGGAAACAGCTACGCACGGCTTCCCGGTTTCCCAGCACCGATTGGCTTCACTGAAATGACGATTTATCAATTCCAATGAGATGGTTCTGCTAGGCGGCAAAAAGCTGAAGTGCACAATAACACGGGTACAAACGATCGACATTAGCATGTCACAGACTCATTGTTGTGCGATTCAAGTTTAAACTATACAATTTGACGACGTTTTTAGTGAAATATCTAACTGGGTTAAACGATTCATTCAGACGTTCAAGTCCCATGGCAACTTAAAACCAACTTCTGTGCACACATCAGCGTTGAGCCACGTATTTGTACTTTCCACCGAATAGTTGTTGTGGTTACAAGACTTGCTTGAGCAATACGCTATGTTATTTGGTAATGCACTGATAATCTTCACTTTATTGTTTACTTCAGATTATGGGAAGTTTCCATGTTGGGTAATTCTAAAGTCAATATGATCTACAGTAAAACCGGAATGACAGGTCAATTACGATATGCGTTTGAGAAATGCTTGATATTTTGAATTGCCTATTGGAATAATCATTTCTCACGCCATTACCTGTTTGAGGAACCGCGTGACCGCTCCACATACCAATGCCACTCCAATAAGTTGGGTTGGTTAGTAATCAATTGTGTCAATCACTCCTGTCAGATAAACGCTCACCACCATCCGAGTCGATGTCACAACAAACTGCTTATTTTTGGGATTGGTTCAATTATATCAATTAAAAGATTTTGTGATGGAATTCAGAGTTGTTGGGACCAACATGGTCGGTATCAAAATGTCTAAAGCATTACACAAGTAGTAGTTTACTTGACTACGGCAGTAGATGGCCTCTATATAGATCCTCGGATTCATGGGCCCAAATGCACTAATTGGGGACTTGAGCGTGTTTCCACGGGTTTGGGCGGCTTACCCGAAAATTTTATTGCTAGCGATTCTGAAGTGGCTGGCCAATGTGGAACTGCGGCGAAGCGCACCCGGAGGATGTTACTCAGCTGCAAGCTTTGGTGGTTTAGAAGTGTCGCCGTGTATTCCCCAATATTTTTGAAGTTATGTAACAGCATGCCCATGTGTGATCAGACCTGATCGCTGCACTAACAGGAGGAAGTGGGTCACGTCCAGATTCTTGGAAACTAGCTATTCATTATTTCGTATTTTTCAGGGTTGCGTGTACGAAAAGGGACCTCAATTCTTTGAGCAGTTCCCATTTATGAGGACAACGGAGAAACGTCGGGCAATCTTGATGGTTAGTAAAT
>NW_008752603.1:0-2304 GCF_000715545.1 Opisthorchis viverrini | reverse complement strand
TAGATAGATAGATAGATAGATAGAGAGATAACGATATAGAGAGATGGCTAACAAACTAGAGAAATATGGAGCAACCAGGTGACTGTTTATATAATGAGCAGTGAACAAAACTACCACCTGCTCAACACAAGGTGCTATGTATTTCTGAAATGGATGCATGGCTTCACCGAAGAGTTTGGTTGGACATTTTCGTGGCATGAATTCATGCATGAGACTTAAATCACCGTTTCAACAATTCGGCTAAATACGACTAACAGGACAAAGTGTGATGGTTGGGTCAGAAGTAAAACGAGGCAGTCGAGATGAGTCGTATACCTATTACCAAATGGTCCCGGTGTTCTGCGTCGCTCGGGAATGTAGTGAAGCCATATTTGGCCGGTTTTTCTGCCCGAAATTATTAGTATTCTTATCTGAAAACCACAACTTCGAATAACATCTCCGTAACAGTTCGACGCCCAACGTACAGCAAGCTGAACCTACAGGTGCGATAAAACAGTAGAAGGACAAGCTAAGACGATACCAAATAACTGACGAACTCGGGTCAGTCCATTTTAATATATTTGTTTCATTATCAGTGAGTGTCATAGTTTCAATGTTTCCACAACCACTTTCAAAGGTATGTCGATTAAAACCACGAAAGCCATTCTGTAAACACGAAGTGCACTGAAACGCACAGGCATAATACTGGTACGTCTGATTCCGTATGATTTGATCCAACGGTGGAGAATGTTTGACCGAAACGAACCCAGACACTTCTGGGTTCTTCTGGAGGACTCACTTATATAATTTCGGCAAAGTATCAACTAACTGACTGGTTGCAGAATTCCTTTAACCGTCTTGATCGGTTTCAATTCCTCCACATTTATGATGGATAACTGTTGCAGCAATTTCAAACACTTCATTTTCAGCAACATATACTAGGCTACGCAGCTGGTTTAGACAGCTGATTTAGACAGACACTAAGTTTAGGTAGCTCAACTAACATGATTTTGTGTTCGATCCATTCAGACTGTTGAGCACACGTACATACCATAGACAAAGAATCTGGTCGTATACGGTCATTCGTGAGGCGTAGATGATACGGAGAACGCGACCAAACGAATTCTTTCTGACAAGACGACATACTGCTTTTCGCTTCTAGGGCGACAGAGCGTATCTTTAATAGTATGAAGTTTTTATATTTATGTATGAGAGATCAATCTTTGATAAAAAGCCGAGAAGCAATGTACATTTGTTCCATCGTTATTGGGAATCATCAGTGGTGCACTTGACAGATGCAACGTGTGACCGTTCGGCCACAAGCGAGCAACCAATAGCCTGATCCATCTTTATTGTGAATCATCAGTGGTGCGCACTTAATCGAGGAATATCATCGCCCATTCTTCAACCAAGTGATCCACATCACTGGTGACTGACTCATCGAGTGACTCCTCTCGAGCTCACGAGAATTTGTTTTCTTGTCATGCGACAGCTGTATGCCATGGAGTTGAACGATACCCTCGCCTACATGCATTCAAAAAATATTCAACAAATTGGTGCTGTATGTGGAGGCTTGCTAATCTGGCGCTATGTTTCAAGGTGTTCTCCCTCCAAATATGGGAATTAAGTAGCGTAAATTTCTGGCTGATTCTTGCATGGATCCTGTGAATGAGCATTCATAATGTCAATCATATATAGGTTAAAAGCAGCGTTGACCAGTGAAACAGAATGAAGTTTCGAGTTTGGTTTATTATTGTTCACTTCCTGATCTTTGTATCGAAGTTAAACTTTACTCTACGCAAGAAGCGTTCAGTCGATCATAGCATGTCACTTCCGATGCTGAACTATTTTCATATGGGTAGAGGAGGTCGTTGTGTAACCGGAGAAATCCTTGTGATATTTTGGTGTCCCTTTGCAGGCAGCACCAGTGCCAAATGGATACCCTGATCGTAACTTATAAATGGATTGTGGTTCTTCCGTAAAATGTAAACCGCATCCCATCAAACTGCAGGTTCGATAATTGTGACGTGAGCATCTTTGACCGCCAAAAACAGAATATATATCCAAAATGTTATTTGAGCCAAACAAACCGCGATAAATGTCTCGATCATGAGAAAGTTTGGGAAGTTTTGCTGTCTGGATTCAAGTCTTGATTTAGTTTTGGGGAACGTCAAGGACTGCGTCTACCTGATTCGCCGCAAGAAGCACGAAAACCATTATGTTCTGTCAATGAAATGTCAGCGACCTTCCGAGTAGTATGTTAGTTCTAGAAGTCTTGCAGCTTCATTTTTTCTGAGAGTCACAGGATCCATTCGTCGATAATTT
>NW_008752602.1:18099-19185 GCF_000715545.1 Opisthorchis viverrini | reverse complement strand
TTCTCTTGGAAAGGACTGGTTCTTAGCCTAACATTTGAAATAGATTTCGGTGGAAAACCAACTTTACATGATCTCCCTAGGTGTGAAATACTCCTGATTTATTCTTGGATAAAATTGTCCAATAATTATAGGGTTAGACTTGATAAACCAATCCGGTATGGATTTCGTGTCGATTAAAACGCAGCATCGATCGCGCAAGGAACTATGATAACTGTTAATTAACCATTTTGCCTTTTACTGCGACGTTGCTGGAATGCTAGACACAGTCGCGGACAGCCACTGTGCAGAGAAGCGAGTTTTTGGATTAACTCTTGAGATGAAAATATTCGGTTAAGCTCTATTCCTAGCGCTTCGCGATCCCCTTTAGTCCAACTATCGTCAAATCAAAAATCCCGAATAGAGCAAGCTGTGCCATAGAATTCTCTGAGGTGACGAACTATTCTGTCGTCATGACCAACACCGTCAGTTCTATGTTCGACAGATTTAGCACGGATCGTATCCTTCATGGGGGCCATGGCTAGTAACGCAACACCTGACTACTTATTTGGATGAAGTACTGTATTACGTCTCAAAATTATACAGGTCCCTCCGAATAACGCACACGGCAAAAGAAATCAGTTAATCTTCCTTCACACGTTTATTTCAGCGTATTTGCATGTAGTAATTCCTGGAAGTTGCTCTCTTTGGTCTGATCTGCTTTCAAAGACTTTTAGCTAACACGTTAATCACATTTCCAAGCCTACAAGTTCCGTAATCTGTTTTTTACCTAGAGTTGAGTACGTTCGTGAACTAACTAAAGAATAGGATACTTTTTGCGCATTTTTTTCAGACTGGCTATTCTGGCTGTTGAAAGTCTTTATTCTGAACAAAACCGAATGGGGCTTGTTCAGAGTATTTGCTCGCTGGAACCACGCCTAGCGTCAGAAAATTTTTCAGCGGTGAGATGCCCCGGAATTCGGTTTTTCTAACCTCATTCTTGTGGTTCACAAGTAAGATCCAGAGATATCTAAAGCTTACCGCCATAAAAATGAAAATATCGGGACTGGGTGGGTCTACCTATGGCACCATTTCAGTCGCTGTTAGATA
>NW_008752602.1:9090-14313 GCF_000715545.1 Opisthorchis viverrini | reverse complement strand
CCAGGAGTAGTCTAAACTGGACAGATTTTAACCCGCCACATCCAGGAGTATCACAAAAATAACAAACTTTTCTCATTTTCCCGAATACCAATGTGAACACCGAGACTAGAGCAAATTATTCGTTGCCACTGGATTAAGGTTTAAATCACAATCATTGCTAAAAATATAAGAATGCACATTTTCTACAACTCAGTCATCAGTGTCAGAATCAAACTTCCAAATGTGACGGCATAAACCTAGGTAACGGTTAGCATGTGTTTTGTTGTACACCACGTTTTGCAAGTGAATTCGATTCAGCGTGCTTTGACGCACTTCATTTCAGCGAGCCACTATGCTTACCGGACTGTACAATGCAGGTCTGATCAGTTCCCTAACGAGCTTCAATTTCACTTGCTGAAACATCAGTGGCAAATGAGACGCTGTAGGTTACAGTGTGGCCCATTCTGATGAACGTTTCTTCGACTCGTTGTCCAGAGTCGGGTGAAACTAATCGCACACTTTGCAGCTGCCAACTGTCCATTGAGTTGGTTAACCAAGTAGCTACCTTTGGTTCCGCCACGCGATAATGGCGGACCCGAGTGATCAACACGCACTGTTTGCGTAAAAGTGAGAATAAACAGTGTAAAAATGTGGATAAATTGGTATGCAACACGCATACGGTTGTTTAAACCACTGTGAATCTGGATATATACAATCACAGGATAGCGATGTGGAGTGAAACCATGGTGCCCAGTTCCCAGTCGAACGGTAATACTTCTATGGAACTACTCTGAAGAATATGCTATGACATGATATGATATTTTCAGCCACATTATCTCGTCTGAAAAGTCCTTTTGCGCCGCAATTATTCTGTAGGATCCACACTGAGGGCAAAAAGCACTTTACTTGAGTTCTCCTCTTATTGGAGCCAATCAGCAGTACATATTCTTGACCGCTCTCGAGCCCTTGACATCCGAGATTAGCGTGTTACCGGGAACACTTCGATTGTCACGTCTCAACAGACGAGGATGTTCACGCTTGATGGACCCGGTTCCTTTGCCCCACTTCTAGAGTGCCGACCAAGTAACTCTCCTGTTTGTGCCAGTCGAATGTCAGGACTGTTCAGTAAAGTAGTGTCATGATATTTGAAACCTTCCTGACAACTTTGATCAGTTCTAGGTGAGTACCTCACCTTGTCCAATTGTCCGTACGTGATCATTCAGCTATAGCACCCTTTCGGTGCTTAACTGCCATACCATCCGGAGGAAGCACGAGGGCTGGAATACTGCTAGGTTGCCCAAGCCTAGACAGGAGAAGTCGAGATGCAGAGGTCGGGTTCGAACCACGGACCTTCCGACCAGTAAATCCGCGCTCTAACCACCTGGGCCATCTCGCGCCCCTCTAGAGTGGTGGGAGGACTCTGGTCTCTCAGGCCAGATCTCCGAAGTACAATTCATGGCATGGCCAAGGCTATGCACTGCTGGCAAAATCTAATAAGGGCGAAAGCAGATTCCAGTGATTCTTCCGCTTTGGTGCGGATTCACCAAAATCACTGCTGCAGGATTAGAGAACAGCTGTTTAAACGAAAAAGATGTGACTGTGAATTCTATAGATCTTGCAACCACCCCGAACCAATAAGATCAGTGTCCGGATGCCGCTGTAACAACGGCTGGTCGTTAGTATAGTGAGCCAAAGGAAGGAATAGCAAACCAGACGGACAGCTACTGTGGCTTTTGCCAAGGAATGGGATCAAGGAAACAGTGGAGTCGACCTNTGAGCAACCACAACAAAATTGTTTGAAACTTTCAAGCTATTTACCTTGCTGCGGACGCAATCAATCAATGATAATTTGCTGTCATTCTTAAGAGTTGTAAGGTGACAAGCTTTTGGATGGCCACCTGTATTCGAACTTTACACTTTTGTCAAGCTCTCAAACTCATGCATAGTATTCATTAAAGTCTAATCAGTGCCGTTTACCCCAAATACCACCTGTAATGCTTCAAACGACCGATGTAAATTTCTAAGAGTTCTATGACCCCTTTCTTAACACTATTCTACGGCCTGGTAGATTTCACGCAGCCCGTTGGTCTTCGTTCTCCTGATATATTTTCTCCGAATTCTTAATGGCGTTGAAATGTTACGATTTGACACATGCTGACTTCTGGTAATGTGAAAGACAACAGGACTGTCGATCAGGTTCCTTATATTTCATCTTACGACTCAAAGAAAGGGTTGACGATTGGCTGCTCACTCAAGTTTCACTCAAGTGTACCACGAATTCAATCATCGGCTGACAAATACCTTGAGACAAGTCATCAGCCAAGCATAAAAAATGCGTCCAAGTTCATCTTCACTAACTACAATTTAGGACTGCCAAATTTCTATAAAGCTCATCAGCCAGACAAAAGCCTACCTACGTCCTCATGTTTTTCAAATGCGAAAGACCTTTCGTCCCTTGGTCGGTTCTCAAAAACAGTTGTTCAGTTTAGCACAAATGATGGTATATTTTCGCGTTGATTAATTCATTAACACGATCCTAAATGATCCATCATAGCCTTTCTGTTCATCTGATTGTCAGCGTTTGGCAAAATACCCGGTCGGACAACTTTTCACTTACCCGAGGAATTTGTGAGCATAGACCAAGCTGTCTGAAAACCGGACAGACCAGACACGTGATCAGTGCGAGCGCCGCTTACTTGACCTTGACTTGATCAACCCGATGAAATCGTTTGATTGATTTATCTGGTGCTGCCGAAACGTTCCAGCATAATTCTCCACATAATATTGAAAACGGCGTTTACTTGGCCCTTCCCACAGTCACCAAGGCAAGCATGTCTTAGCTCGTCTTGGCCTACTGAATTAGATCGCAAAAAATGGACTAATTAGATAATGCCTTCGCTTTGGAATATTTTCAAAAATTTCCGGTACCTTGGAGCCCCTTATTCCAGAAAAGTCGCTATCCTCCATACCCGTTTGTTCTAAGTCTCTCCTATCATAAATCAAACATTAAGTCGTATTTCACTCTGGTTTCCCATTAATGTCAACCAAATTTACAAATAAATATTTACGAGCACCAAAGTACAACTTGGTTTCCAAGTAAGCAATAAAACTTTTTACGAGCATCAAAAAGGGGGCAAAACCGGCCGCATGCTTTCAAGCTCTTGGTTTTCCGCTATTGTTCGTTTGCAGTTGATGACTGAACGTGAAATGGGACATCTAGTAACGCACGTCTTTTCTGCTCTATACTACTTCGGGAACAAAAGATTGATAAGATCAAGCAGCTTAATTTACCCAGAGTGGAATAGTCGACATTAAGACCTCAATCAGTTCACTGGCGTTGATGCCGCGTTTGTTAATCCCAAGGAGTTCACAGCAATCATCTGACAATGTGGGAGCGAACAGCCAATAACTATGCGTTTCGTTTATCCCAGTGGTGGCTAAGATCTTGCATTAATGGTGCGTGATACGCAGAACCGTTGAAAATGAACATGTAAGTTAAACTCACACTAACCGGCGTTGCCTTGTGCTGTCTTTCCCCAGCAGCCAAGCCGTTTAGGCTACTTATGCATCCAAAGCTGGTAAAACACATTAACAGGTTGATTTCAGTCAAACGCTGTAAAAAAAAATGGGAGCCTGAAAGTAACCTATGTACAGTAATTCAGGTAAAGTGTGACCAGTTATAGAATACCGGCACGGTATGGGGGAGGCTAACAACATTCATTTGAGTCCATTATCGGTGGATAAACACAAATCACGACGCCAAGTGGAGGGTTCGAACATGACCGGACGCTTCAACAAATAAACTGTTGAATTCTGGGACGATCGGCTACGAGAAGCGGGCATAAATCTTATCGATCACTAGATTTTTCTGCAAGAAAACGGGTTCGCTTCCTCTCAAGAGCACGTTTTGGGGTCTTGAAAATTTCCCTGTAACCATTTCCTTCCCTTTGTAACATCCAAAGGAGCACCACACGACTAATCAGTGGATCACGAGTTGCGAAAATTTTTCTTCCATTCATTTATTGTTACTAAATCCTCATACAATGCCATAACACATCCTGAATCAAGAGAGCGAATCAAAGTGAAGCTAGTGAGATCTCAGTTATTCGTAATGTGAAATGCAAATCCTTTCGTGCATACGTAATTAGGTTCGCTAATCGTCAGTTATAAGCAGCGTTGTGTGCTTATGTTTATATATCGACCCACTTTGCTCAACTGGACTGTGAATTTACTAATTTAGTTCTAGTCGAATAGCGGTGAGTTGCAGATAGAGCTTCTCTCCTTTGATAAGTATCTGTTTAAAGTGATCAGGGACAAGAAGTCACCATGAACTACTGAGACAACCATTCTGTAAAATGCAGGCTTCCGGATATCAAGCAAACTGATGAGTGAAGAGGAGAAAACTGAAGGCTCAGACAGTGTCACTTTATCCGTTTCTTCAAGTAGATCTACACCAGGAAGTGCCGCTCGAATACTACGCGTTTCTTAAGTTCGGCACATCACCAGCTGTTTACGCACTCGGGTGATATACATCAAGTGTTGATGACAAGATTGTGAGATGAACTCCCGTTCAATACCTCGGTTAACCTAATGTTTTATTCGATCCACTTGCTCATAGATAACCTTGTCGTTATTCCAGATCCAAGGTTTAAAATATTGATTTTCCTTTTATTTGCAGACACGGCAGCCAAAGCTTAGGGTCGTATATTATCGATCTGAGTGACCTTGGGTCAGTCACACGTCATAGTTCCCTCCGAATTTCTTAACTGAGGCAAGCACTTGTTACCTGTGATCTCGGTGGCATTCATCTTGTTTTGAGAATTGCCTTCTTTTCCACAATCGGTTTTCGCGGTAGCAAACAATATGGGGTTATTAGGAGCTCGTTTGATTGAATTCTACTTAGTATATCCGGAGCTGTGGTGAAGTACGACAGCCCGGAAAAATTTGGACGGTTGACCATTCGTCTCCTTCATTGTATTTGACTGATTCCAGATTTTCATAGCTTATCCGAGGAAACTGAGTATAGCACGAGGACTCGAAACCACAAGGTGTGTGTTAACTTAAGATGGTTGACAAAGTATTTCTAACCAGGAGTAGTCTAAACTGGACAGATTTTAACCCGCCACATCCAGGAGTATCACAAAAATAACAAACTTTTCTCATTTTCCCGAATACCAATGTGAACACCGAGACTAGAGCAAATTATTCGTTGCCACTGGATTAAGGTTTAAATCACAATCATTG
>NW_008752602.1:2235-4383 GCF_000715545.1 Opisthorchis viverrini | reverse complement strand
CTGTGTTTTGGCCTGCAAACTTCGTGCCGTTTACTAATTTGTTGAAGTGTCCCCTCGAAGGCAAATTTTCTGTATTTGTCAACCAGCAATATATCACTGGTTTCTCAACAATACCTCGTTTGTTGTCTCCAATACCACAGTTTTTACACCGCCTAGTGAGAGCTGCAGCGCTCATTTCAGTCACTTTCGGTGTAGACACGTGAATGCACAGGTTACGAATTCCAACCAGATAGGCACTGTAGCTTTGGCTTGAATGGCTCAAGTAAGTAGAGTGAACCAGAATCGATGTCCGCATCAACACCAGTTAGCGGAGGGGGGTTATACAAAGGAAACTGTAATTTTGGACGAATGGAATAATCTTGCGATGAGAACCCAAACTAAAGCTCTGGCTTCATTGACCAACAATGATAAATATCTTCTACAGTCATGTTACTTTAAGAGGTTATCTAGAGCCAGTCATCGCGAATTCTATAGGTGTTTGCAGTATGTAGGTCATCTGAAGACCTTTGTTGGCCTCTGATAATCAGCTGAATTCGGTCAACCGTATCTGCTCATTTTAGCGTACACCTATTCAATACGTTGCATATGGGATGTTTTCGTTACCGAATCAGGTTTAGCGTGTCAGTCATCCTTCTACGACCTACCGCAGTTAAACAACCAACGATGTATGTCAGAAATGTGACGAAATGGTCACCAACGGGCTTCCGGGCGATTTATGTCAGAAGTGTTTACACAGTAAAGTAATTGGCTTTCACAAGAATCGATATGACCGTACAATACTTTGATGCACGGGTCCAAATACAGATGCATCGTACACAAACCAATGTCCTAAAACGCCCCCTCGTATGCTTCCCCATAAAATGCATGACTTTGTCCGTTAGCATCCACTGCTCCTACTTTTGACACAGCTGTCTTGAAAGACCCGATCCAAACATCGTCTTAATTCAGTTTGTTCCCATCTTCATCACACTCCTGCCAACAGGTATCCACCGCTCTATGGCTTTCACCAAGAAGCAATCCTTCTTTAATGGGATTCACAAACAATGAGACTGCATCCAGGCCTAAGTCGTAGATCTAAGAGAGTAATCAATCATCCTTACATTTCAAAATACCAGGAGCAAATGTCTGAAGTCCCCTACACCTCTGCCAGGTACCATCATTTACATACAGACCGTGAAGTCAGGAGTACAGCTGCAATCCTAGCTAGGATCAGACATATGTAGTGCTTTCACTCTTTGAATTTCTCGTTCGCTAAGTTATACGGTTGCAACGGCGGAACTTTGCCTATCCTCACTACGTCTACTGCACCTACAAATTGAAGGTCAGCGAAGGCGATACGTGCGCATACGTTGGACTACCAACATGGAGTTAGGCACCAAGTTTGCCACGACTGTTGTCCTAGAAAAGTGTTTCACAAATAGCCGTACTCTTACCCTGCGCCAGGATGAACATCGTACGTTGTAGATCCAAATTTGTGGGCAAAAATATCCACCATTCTGCACTCTACGTTACTTTGGTGGAAACCCGGAACTTCGCCCCACGGAAACCAAAAAGCCTAATGGTCTGTGTCATCACACACAAAAATCCAATTCGACGTAACGTAACCTTCGAATTTATATTTTCTTTCTCCATCCGCTTGCATCACCAGTACTCTCAACACCCCAGAAATCATCAGAGTGGATAAGCCCTGGAGGGTGCTCCACTGCTTCTACATATTTATGATATATATGTGAGTGAAAGAAAGCACACCTTGAAAACAGAATATGACAAGGCACGCCGCCGGCCCAATTTTGCTCATGACCGTTAAGCTTCACCCTTTACTCAAGCATTCTAAATGACGGTCACAAGAAGAACTATCATGGGCCTATGCCACCGAGTGGCCACCTGAGTGCACGCTAGACAACATACTGCTCTCAGGTACCCAGTGCTCACACCTGCATGCCAGCCAAACCGCTCTTGGTCTACCTCGATTTCAAAACCAACTCGAAGTCTCTTACACAAATGCACCCTTAAGTTTACCCTCTGTCTCCCGTTTGCCTCCTCTCAGTGTGAACAAAAAAGGACGAGGTGCCAAACGAGAACGCGCCAAGGTATCCACGTACAGGTTGTACTAGCATTTGCAACAAATCGGTTGAGGTACAAGGTACC
>NW_008752602.1:0-1830 GCF_000715545.1 Opisthorchis viverrini | reverse complement strand
ATTCACCTTCTGATTTGAATTATGGCTATCATCACTGTGCACTAATAGTCTGAAGTCCCCTACACCTCTGCCAGTTACCATCATTTACATACAGACCGTGAAGCCAGGAGTACAGCTGCGATCCTAGCTAGGATCAGACACATGTAGTGCTTTCAATCTTTGAATTTCTCGTTCGCTGAGTTATACGGTTGCAACGGCGGAACCTTGCCTATCCTCACTATGTCTACTGCACCTACAAATTGAAGGCCAGCGAAGGCGATACGTGCGCATACATTTGACTACCAACATGGAGTTGGGCGCCAAGTTTGCCACGACTGTTGTCCTAGAAAAGAGTTTCACAAATAGCCGTACTCTTACCCTGCGCCAGGATGAACATCGTACGTTGTAGATCCAAATTTGTGGGCAAAAATATCCACCATTCTGCACTCTACGTTACTTTGGTGGAAACCCGGAACTTCGCCCCACGGAAACCAAAAAGCCTAATGGTCTGTGTCATCACACACAAAAATCCAATTCGACGTAACGTAACCTTCGAATTTATATTTTCTTTCTCCATCCGCTTGCATCACCAGTACTCTCAACACCCCAGAAATCATCAGAGTGGATAAGCCCTGGAGGGTGCTCCACTGCTTCTACATATTTATGATATATATGTGAGTGAAAGAAAGCACACCTTGAAAACAGAATATGGCAAGGCACGCCGCCGGCCCAATTTCGCTCATGACCGTTAAGCTTCACCCTTTACTCAAGCATTCTAAATGACGGTCGCAGAAGAACTATTCATGGGCCTATGCCACCGAGTGGCCACCTGAGTGCACGCTAGACAACATACTGCTCTCAGGTACCCAGTGCTCACACCTGCATGCCAGCTCTTGGCCTACCTCGATTTCAAAACCAACTCGAAGTCTCTTACACAAATGCACCCTTAAGTTTACCCTCTGTCTCCCGTTTGCCTCCTCTCAGTGTGAACAAAAAAGGACGAGGTGCCAAACGAGAACGCGCCAAGGTATCCACGTACAGGTTGTACTAGCATTTGCAACAAATCGGTTGAGGTACAAGGTACCACACAACTCTGGCACACTCATGTTATCAACCTGAGTAAACTAGAAGCAAAATATTGCGGATTACCTTCGCTTGGTTACGGCTTTTAGTGATCCGATAACTCCAGAGGCCAAACAGAGGTCATTGTACCCTTCCTCCTAGGGATCACTTTCTCCTGCCCTTAGCTGCCATACCACCCTCATCATGCGCTTGTAATTTCCTTATTGATCGGTCAAGCTACAAGAGAGGAATGTCCAGTTAATGTTAACTATGCGTCGTTCCCCACTCACCACTATCAAGGGTCACCCTCAGAAATGTAATTTTCTGCACGAACTCATCGTCGAAAACTTTAATGCACCGGCATCCATTACCGGAAGTAAGTCATCAGTTGCCTCTCCGAAACAACATGGATGTTGATTTGGTAAATTCCACGACGAGATTATCTAGTCCAATCTTCTGTTTTAGTCCTATGCTTCTTATAGCTATTTGTTTAAGTGAGCGAACTGCCAAGGTCACCAAATATCGCCGATTCGTATTTACATGTTGCTTTGCCTAGAAAGCATTGGTCCAAAACGTAAAAATATTTACCGGTCCATGTCCCTAAAATCCTATATGACTTTTGCGAGATCTCTAATAACGATTTGACCCAGAAGTAAACCTCAAAAACTTGTGAATCCGTTCTGATCGTCGAATGCGACAAATTGGATGAGTTCGTCCACGGAAGTTCGACAGAACATTTATTCAGCCTGCGTCTGGTGCGCCTGGTGTGTTTTGTAATATTGGTACAAC
>NW_008752601.1:18423-19235 GCF_000715545.1 Opisthorchis viverrini | reverse complement strand
GTTAAGACAGTTGCGTCTTTTTAGGGAAGTACATTGTTCTTCATTCCTTCTAACTGACTGCATTCACACTCATTGAGTAATACGCCCTGAAAGAAAGAATGCTTTACTTGATTACAAAAAAGTGTTCAAAAGATCGTATATCTGAGCATGTCTGGTGTAAGTAATCATCCCCACGAAATCATACGTAGTGTATTCAGCCTTAATAAACAAAATTCGACTGTTGGGAGAGACAAATGAAAAGTGGTACAACTGAGTCTCTTGAAAGGAAGTAGTCAGTTGAACAAGTCACTCTCGGCGCATTAAAGCCAGGCAACAAGCGACTGAAGTAAAGGCCTTTCTTTGATACAGTTGTAGCCTTTACAAACCAACATTCACGGGCAGTTAAACCAGTGCTGTGCTGAAATAGACTTACGAGCCCACCTTATATCCACGCTGAACGATTCATGTTGCGGCTGAACGAGAGGTTGGCAATCTGATTCCTCCCAAAATTGTCCTTCCTAGCATAACATTATTTCGAGACCCGCCCGTTTGCCCGCATTCTCATTATCTACACGAATGGCTTCAACGTCTTGACTTTTGCGAAATTCCCGTATCACAGTGTCGTTGGACATTTCGGCTTATGCAAACATTATTTCAACAGTTTCTTCGGGCGCGGGGTTTACTCACAACAACTTTATTCGAAAAAAAACATCGTGATGGGGAACGTCTTGCTCGTTTGAGTTAATGATACGCGACCGGTCCGTAGAGCCTAGTATTTCGCCAAACCCATGGGCAAACTTGCCTTGAAACCACAAAATATGAGCTGCAAGCTA
>NW_008752601.1:12475-13733 GCF_000715545.1 Opisthorchis viverrini | reverse complement strand
GGAGAGGGCGAAAAACCAACCCATAGTTCAACTGTTGTGCCGCCTGGAATTTTATAAAAGGCATCCATCCTACTTCCTTCTATATGGTTCATAACATTGAGGCCGAGTCAGGTCAGTTAGGAGGAAATATACGTGCACAACGGCCAAAAGAGGTCGTAAATAGTGGTCGCGAGCTCATTTGAAGGGGTATTTCATTCGAGATAATCTTGTGACCGTTTGTGATCCTTCGCTACCTTTCCCCAGCAGGATAAAATCTCCGGCTTAGATGAAAGGGACGGAAACGGTATCCATTTTGAAGCATTGCAAAGGACAGAAGATGTCCAGCAACACGAAAGCACTTGGTGGACTGACTAGGAAATTCCAAAGAAGACAAAACCGAGCACTATGTACAATAACCGTAACAAGAGAGTACAAAGGTCAGATGCCACCTTATACATAATACAGACCATCACGAACTGGACAGATTTCGCAAAACCCACTCGCGTGTGCGGATCTATTTACCAGTTAGAAATATTGTATCAAAACCGCTTTCACTCGTTCTATTCTTGGCAACATCTCGATGGTTTTACGGGTGAGATACTATCCTTTCGCTTATTAATTGTCACTAATGGCGAAATGTGGCATAAAATGGCTGGAGTACTTTAGCTGTCCTTGTCCAAAGTGCATGCTTTTATAGAAGCCACTTTGACATGCCACAACACTGGATAGTTTTTCTAACCGCTCATCTGCTAATAGTCTGTATGTGATTGTGATATAGACTGTGCTATAGACAGATTGTGATAGATTGTGATACAGATATTGTGATATAGACAGATCGTCAACCTATTCCATCAATGCCATTCACCACAGTGATAAACATGTGTGACTGACAAGTGCATATTCGTGTGGTCCGTCATTACCAGTATTGCATAGCAAACAAAATTACAAGTCATTCGGAAATGAGGACCTTGAAACACGAAATCGTTTTCAAGTGTTGAAGTTTGGTTCCATATTCTAACCATTCTAGTGTGCATGATAGTCCTATTCGTGTTCAAAACTAACTATAGCTACTTTACTACTTCCCNATATTGTGATATAGACAGATCGTCAACCTATTCCATCAATGCCATTCACCACAGTGATAAACATGTGTGACTGACAAGTGCATATTCGTGTGGTCCGTCATTACCAGTATTGCATAGCAAACAAAATTACAAGTCATTCGGAAATGAGGACCTTGAAACACGAAATCGTTTTCACGAGTTATAGTTTGGTTACA
>NW_008752601.1:0-12095 GCF_000715545.1 Opisthorchis viverrini | reverse complement strand
GAGACATTAATTTTGTCATCGGATCTTCAAAGTCTTTTATGAGTAAGGAGGGGTTCACTTATTACGATATACTGCATATTGCAGTAGTCCAACTCTGATTCCACCTCGATCGTTAACCTTTCGACGAGTAGGACGTTTCCCTTAAGAAAAGCGACTTTCAAGAAGAATGTAGTCCCTCTAGGAAAACAATCACGAGGGATTAGATATCAACCAAGTGTGCTCATTCTAAATAGTGGGCACTTCGGTAGCTGGACGATGGAAATGTGACTGGTTTTCCATGTGTTCGGATCACGTAGTTTACTATACAATAAAAACAGACATCCTCCGCGAAATGAGAAACGATTAAGGGCAATTTCAGAAGCGCTTTGACATCAGTTCTCCCGCTCCTGAAAGAAGTACCACCCTGAACTGTACGAGATGCTGACCAGACAGACAACACCGCCTCAATATACAGCTTTGCATCAAAGCCAGATAGCGTGATTCAGTGTTGGACCAAGTTTAGACGGTGTTCTCCCAATAGAATAGCTTGAGGTCGTTGCGTTTTCGCGCTCACGCTATCGCACTCGTTTGTTCGGAATAAAGTTGTTGTGTTCCTCATCATTGGGTCTCTTTCCCGGCACTAGACACTGGAGTGGGAACAGCAATCAGATACAACAGATCGGAAAATCAGCAGATATAACAGTATGCTCAGCTGCAAATTTACTGCTATTGCTGGGACCGAGAAAATAACATGTATAAATTGAAGAGTTTCTCACGGATTTACCGGCCCAAATATAAAATATAGGGATTATACAGAACAGGCATTGGGGAGGAATATCAGGCACAACGGGAGTGTTGTGATATATGTGTGAAGCTAAGTTTATTTGGCTAGTGTTGGAGTTGAAACCCCAACATCGACCCAATTGGCGCACAGTACATGGATCCCATGAGAAGATTCTCAATGCTTTGCTCATCTTAAATACAAAAATATGGGAATTGTAATGCACAGGCATTGCCATTCTAGACGATAGTACAAGAGAATTCCCATCATGTTGGGGAGGGCGACTATAAATCTAAACGATAATGCTAGTGTCAGTGAATTGAGTGAGCTAATTGCATTTGGCTAATGTTGGAGTTGAAATCGGACGAGGATAGTCTCGTCAAACCAAGGAGTGAAGACGTATAATCACTAGAAATGACAGTCCTCCATTTAATTCAACGGTTTTCTGATGCTCACTCGCTGGACGTCCCTCATGCGACCCACACTAATCAAAACAAATGCCTGGCGTAGAGCAATTTCCATTCATTTTTTCACTCGCTTCTATGTGGTACGTCGTTTCATTCCAAGCGGGTATCTGAAGCTGTTATATCTGACTGATGTTCCTGCTCCAGTGCCTAGAGCCGGAAAAAGAACTCACAGACAAGGAACACGACATTATGGCAACGAGCGAGTTCACACGAGTGCAAAAGTTACAGCGGCCCCGAGTTGTTTAAAGGGCCCACCAGCAACCCCTGGACTGACGATGCGGTACTTGCAACATGTGCGTGGGCTATACCACTGCCACCAAGCACCACGACAATATTCAGTTTATCTTCATCAGTTCATCTGCACTTGTGGTAATGAGTATGTCAGAAAATCTGATCGGAGGCATTCAACACTAATAAGTGACCGAGGAACTCCGTACCACGTCAGTTCATCCCAAACTGAACCTGGTCGAAACCAGGAGCTAATTGTCCATCGCCAGGCATCGAATTCACATATATCACGGAGATGGACTCAGCTAATCGTCACGTGTACAACATGAAACAGGCGGCCACAGAGGTCGCAGTTCTTTGAGGCCATACTGATGAGTTTTCTTAAGCTTGTCTTCAGCGCTCAGAAAGACATACGTCTTGCTGCGTCTGCCTTGGTCTAATTCGTCACTCACGTTGTTTCACAATTGTACGCTGCGTTGAATGATTCATCTTCCGCTGTTTTACGCGCTTTGCTGTGAAAAAGAGCGTACGGAATAAATTCATCCCACAGCTGTGTTGTTCACACTACCTTGTTCAAACATCATCGATCAGTCATCACACGGGGAACATTCGTCAACAACATCTTTATTCGAATAATGTCAAAAATTAGTCAACGATTCAGCTGTCCTACTTATTATTGGTCTCATGTATGGTGCGTGGGCGAATATTTCAAGCGATATTCTCGGTTGCCGAATAATGAGTACCAGTCATTTGGAGAAAACAGCTCCGATTTCTAAGACACAAATAGCTTTGAAATTTTAATGCCAAGGCTTGGATGAGTATGGTTCAGACGGATAAGAACAGGTTAAGACATCATTGGTGGTTTGACTAAACAGCACACTCGCTGAAAAAGATTGCACTCGACAAGGTACTATTTACTTACAGTAGTGCTTGTTAACTGGTGCCCAGTATCCGTTCAAATCACACTGGTTTGAACTTTCGCTCATCTGACCGAGCATCAGCAAGTCCATGTCATCATAAAGCGTAGAACTCTTGTAAGTGCGTTCGTCGTACGTTGCGAGTTCGTATTTGCCCAATTGCACACCATCGATCTTTTGGTCGCTTTTCTCAAGCAGTTCGCAATCATCAACAGAAAATTGGCCGTCGTTGTATCGTTTTCGCGCGATCTGTTCCAACGTCGCATCGTATAAAGAATGGAAAGGAAATGACGACTCAATAGCCTAGTTGCTGAATGACACCATTGAAGTTACATTGGCACCCAAAACATTTTCGCCTAATAAACGAGACGGATGTTCTATGTATGTAATACCTGAACCGTTTTGCGTTTCACATATCAGTTTTCGTCAACCTTTGGTGCACTGACAGTCATTGCGTGTGTGTTCCATGCAACCAGGCAGCATCAACTTCGCGGTGGACAGATGAGAATAGAACCGTGCTAGACTAAGAAATGGGGTCTGTGGCGTCATGGTTACAAAAAAAATCGTGAGATGCATTTTGTCGCTAATGTCATCAACCAAATCACGTCTTTCAATAGATTATGGAAGTATATAAAGCTAGAACATTGGAATAGCTAAACCAATAAAGCCCGAAAGATATGCAAGTAACATAACGAAATGGGTAAGGAAATTTGTTCATGGATGTAGGCAACAATATCTCCAACTCCCCACCGGTTAATCGTGGGCTCACCGTTGTTGGTGTCACTAGTTTGGTGGGTTGGGCGCCCCGTCGGCAATTTCGTGTTCAGCTCCGGGGCTTTAGAAGACTATTTTGCTGTTGATCATGCTCGTGCATTCGGACATCACACGTGATTTACTCGGCCAATTGTAGGCCCCTCGTGCATACTCCACACGGCGTTCACCACTTACATAAGTAGCTATCGCCAGCTTGGAACGCCTCAGCTGAAGCGGTATTGGTGTGTGCCCTATGTTGGATATATATTATCTTTTTTCACCAACTGCCTCTGCACATCCTGCGCCTAACCGGATTCGTGTAAAGATTTGGTCAACACAACCCCTACCAGGCCGGAATCCCGCTTGCTAATCTCGAGTCAGTATCTCACGAGCCACCGTAAGACGACGAAGCACAATTGACGTCAACAGTCTCGTTACGATCGGGGTCAAGCTGATCCACCTTTGGTTACCACACTCACTACGAGCTCCTTTCTTGAAAATGGGCAACATAATCGACTCTCCAGTTGCTGGCACAGACTCCTCTTCCCAAATGCAAGCGCTGACAGAAGAATTTACCCTCATCTTTGAACAATGCAGGGGGGGGTCGTCCGGGACCAGTAGCTCGGTGGCGCTTGAGAGAACATATGCAGCGTAAACCTCCGAGGCCACAGGTGGTTCCACGTCATATGTGAGCTCCAGATGAGTGGCGGATGGTAGGCACGACAATCTTTGTTTGAAGTATCCGACCCATCGGTCGAGGTGTTCTTTTTTATTCAAGATGGCATTCCCTCTCTGATCCTTGATGGTTTAACTAACAGGTGGTTTCCGTGGACTAGTCGCACGAAACAACTGAAATAATCCTCGGGCAATACTGGCTTCCTGGGTCTCTTCCATTTCTTTGGCTTTGTGTGTCCACCACCCTTCACAGTCGGCTCACACGCTAACTTTCACTTGATAACTAGTCATGCCAGGCTTTGTTTAGGACCGCCCGAGATATTTCCCCGAGATTTAAGCAGTGTCATCGTTCGATCTGTTATCCAGTGCTTGAGTGCGCCTGTCGTGCTGTGTCAGGCGAAATTCGCAGCACCATGCAAAGAGGCGGCAATCTCGTCCCAGTATGAATTAAAATCTGATGGTGGAGCCTTCGGAATAGACTCTAGAAGACGATTCTTGTAAGGTCTTCTAACATCCGGATCTGCCCGTCTTTCAGTTGCCATGCGATTTGTCCGCACCTTACGCGGCCCCGGGAAACGTAGGGCGAAGCGACTCCGGATGAGCGCGTGGTCAGAGTCCACAAATGTGTTCCAAAACGACCGGTAGTCAGTTATGGATCCGCGCCATCGGTAAATGATGGCAATGCGGTCGATTTGAGTTTGCGGTTGACATGCCTTTGGAGAACACTATGTGGCCAGACGATTTCAACTACTTCGGAAGTTGGTACTGCATAAAAACAGCCTGCGATCAGCACACAGCTGAAGCAGTCATTCAACATTGCCCGTACGTATCAGGTCTGATACATGTCGACCTCTTAATTTAGTCTCAGATACGATAAGCCGGTCCACTAATGCATTCATACCTCCGGCAACCACCATGGTAACCGAGCTTTTATCTTGCCACAGGGCGTCGTAAAACTTGCTTTTGATGGTGTCCGAGCTACAGTCAGTTGGGGCTTAGGCAGACACGATAAACTGAGAGCGATCAACTTCCCACTTGTGAGACTCATTCACAGACGTTGCTAGATGAACCGCACAGAGGCGGCTATCATCAAATATTCATTCAAACAAGGATACTTCCGCCCGGTGACTTAGGATTATACCAACACCTGCACATCTCGCCGCAGCAGCTTCTGGATCACCAGAGGTACGTAGCCGAAATCGGGTGGAGAGTGATAAGGCGGTTAGCCCAATCACTGTTGTTGCATCTTGAATTCTTGTTTCTGATACACAGCACACATCAATGCCAAGAGAGTCCGGTGTAAGAGCGAGAGAAGCTAGTTGTCCTGCTTGCTTCAGAGTGCGGACATTGAAGGTGGATAGATACACAGGGTGTCGAGGCTTGAAGATTGACTTAGGAATCTTTGAGAATGTCGGCGCCATGTGAGAGTAGATTTTGTACGCAAATAACAGATGCAAGACGTCCTATGTGCAAGGCTCATAAGGTTCAAGCTATTAATGGGGTGGAGAATGGGGGAGGAAAAAGTATGTGAAAGAGTTAGAAAGGAGGCGCCAACAGCAACCTATTTTCACTTACCCGCCCTGATGTATGCAGTGGGTAGGGCGAGCTGGTTAGTGACACCACGCGACGGCCTATGTGGCATGGCAGTAGTGTTAGTTGTAAGTGTCACGGATTTACATGAGTTTGAATACTGTCAGGGAGCCCACAACTAGAAAAAAGGACGTTTAAAGACCTCAACCAGTGTTTGACTTAAAAGCTCAGTCGCAAAGCAGCGATGTTTGGCCGTTTCTACGGAACAGGTCGCCAACCTGCAACCTGGAGGACCGAGAGACTGTGTTTGTCAGACTAACAACCATTTACCAGCTTGGTATGGGAGACTCTGTGGGTGTCGCGGGGACACCCCTCAACTATAGCTTAGTCAGTCGCTGAGGTGCGCAAACCGTCGCACCAACATAGGATTCAGTCTCTTCGTGACGGCACAAACTGGTTTCTATCCATCGTTGCAAATGATAGATACCAAGCTTGAATGGAGCACATCAAAATGGTCATTAGAAGTGAAATTAAACCCACCTTATCACAAAAGTCGTTGCTATACGGGGCAACCAGTATGTAATCTAGGAATCAAGACATCAGTTGAGTTTTATTCCCATAAAGATGTGTAAATAGACAACGAGGAAGGATAGATTATCGCGAACTTACTCATGAATGGAAGGATATCATGGGACATAAGGTACAAGTCTGAAAACAAGTGGAGAAAATTTCCGGCTGTCAGCATTCGAAGGTCATAACTACGCTGACGGGAGCACATCACAACTTACTTTGGAGATTTAGTCGTAGGCATGCCAATAGGTTTTGTGCTTTTGTTCTCGCCCATTGTGGAATACACTTCTCCATCACAGTAACTTGATTAGCGCCTGAACCCCAAACAATCAGGATTCTCTGTTGTGGATGGTTTTCAAAAGCAGCATTGTGAACGAGCAAAATATTCTCCACGTCAGATATTTCGCCAAGCTGACGATGAATTTTCAAGCTTCATAAAGTATCTCTGCCATTGCTCACCAGTTGCCCCAGAACTACAAGTTGTTTCATATTAGATTATAGCATCTGCGTATTTGTCTGCACAGAGGAGAAAAGCCTCAACTACTATTGGATTTGGATGTTGATGGGTAGCACGATTTCGTCTGAACAAACTCTTATGAAGAAATGATCGGACAAAACTTGTTTGTTATTGAACTGCATCATCCAGTGCACAGGATTTGCTAACGCAAACCCAAACACTTTGAGGGTAGTAAGCAGAAACGAGGAAAAGTTACGCGGAATGATGAACATTTGATACCCGTGTCGTCTCCTGTACAGAGAAATTCGGCCACTGTAGTGCGTTTCCACCAAATGAAGTGGTTTTGGTTTGTGGTCTAGTTTGAATGTACATCACCGTTCTTCAGCAACTGTTGCAAATCCCAAAGAGATGCGCAAATAAAAAAAGGTGCAAAAATAAGCCATACACAAGTCGATGATCCCGCACACAGTATGGTATGACGCCTCACTCGTCCGAACAACAACATCGCGCAAAATCATCCTGTAGAGTTATCCTTTTCTCAGCCCGCCGTATGCACTAGATTGGAGAAGACCAGCTGCCTTCCAGTCAGCTATTACCTCATGCAATAGATAAGTGACAGTGAGAACAAGCTCGACTCTGTTCATTTAAGTAGTTGGTAAGGCTCGATGATGTCACGACAAATGAAATAATCAATAGACAGGCGCGCATCTAGTTGGTGATGATCCTATGAGGCGCTGTTGACCATTACAATACTTCTTCTATACATTAGCGGAACTATTCTCCCCTACTATTTATGATGGGTCCAAACTGACCGCCGATGTGACAATGGCAACGAGTGGGAGTTGCTTCTACGGGCGCATTTTCCAAATGCTCAAATTCAAGAAATGATCCGCCAGGTGCTTGATGACATTAGTTGAAATAGTTTCGGGTCTCCGCTCGAACTTATTTTGCCCTTAATTAAAGTCAGACAGTTTTGCCCGCCACGATATTCGACGATGGCTTCGTCGCGTTATGGATGACCAGGAGTATAATTATCGCTTCAAGAGCATTCAACTACCCTTGGGTCTTAGAATCTCCTGAAAAACGTCATAAACAAGATATTCAGCTGCGTTCCAGATAAGTCTCCCGTCAAACCCAAATGGATATGCAAATGAGTGCATTTGTCTTTGAGACATTGTCTCGACCTTTAAGCTAGATGATAATTGTGATATTGCGATCCATTCCATGATATCGCACCGAGTGGCGACTACATGAAGCAGACTGACAGGCGCTCTGATCAACACATATGACAGCATTAGGGCCAAGTTGTGTACACCTACAGGAGGGGAGCTGTGTGTATTTTAGTAGTAGAATTCGCAGTGTTCTAGTGCCGGAAAACCTCAGCATTACAATGCGACGATCAGCCGATAAAACTAACAATCGTTCAAGTAAGGGATAACTCAGGCAATCGCGTTTGGTAGGTTTCAGTCGTTTATACGCCATCGTCAATCACTATCCGACCGAGCCGAGTGTCTACAGCGGCTGGCGGACTAAACGCTGGGGAAAATCATCAAAACCGAGGCTGTTTATTCGTTTTGCCCACCACACCTAACCGAAACAAATTGAAACAGAAGAGATAAACTCATGTGGTTTTGACCTGTAATGAAGATGCTCACCCCCCCGGGGTGATCATCACTTTGTGCTTGGACTTACCGTAGGTGTCACTCTTCTGCCCCACCCCAACCGCTGTTCCACACCCCTTCCCATCACCGGGAAGCAGTCGGTTAACACGCCACATTAGGAAATCGTGAGATTCTCCCTGTTGATGTGGTGGAGTTAGCTTGTCCCCGTCGACCTTGATCGTGTAGAGAAGCTCTGTTGCCTTCGCCTGAACCAATTGCTTGGAATGGTAGTGACAGTCGGAAAACAAGCCGGAATCCCAATGCTGTTGGGCGCGTTTAGCCAGCTACAGTGAAAAGAATGCACAATGTAGATGAGTTGACGTCACATTGGATAGATGAATCCATGTTCAGCTGGCCAATAAAGTATGGGACGTGATTGAAAGATGCATTAATCGCTCGGACGTCATAAACTTGTTCTTCTACAACAAAAAATCTGGAAGAATTTGGTCTTTAGGGCCAGCAATTTTATAGCTTTAAACATGTCAGGTTCATGGGGCAAAGTACTGAGCAGTCACTTCTATTTCGTCGTTTTCGCTAGCCCTGGTTGCGTAACAAGCATTGCAGTGAAATACATTGCTTAAATAAAAGCAGAAAAAAGTTTGGGTAAAAAACATTTGTCTGTAAATTTCCTTGGTGCTCAGCTGAATCACGAGTGAATCGCTGGTGTATGATAAGCGGGAGTTGATAGGTTCATCATATGAGGAAATTTAGCCATCTGTCGGGCAGTTACGTTTCCAGCCAATCGGAGCTCTGTTGTATGAGTACGCCCGCATGACATCGATTAAATCCTATTAAAACACGCCACAAGTCAGTCTTGACCCGAGACGTGAATGATCGAAGCTGTGTTTTGAAGAGTATTTTGGTGGGTCTGAAAATAGCGGCTTTGATACGTAGACAAAGAGACAGCTATGCATATTTTTTGCGGCAAATTGAATTGACCGCAGCCCAGCATGGTTGAGTCATGTTGCGTGTTTTTGAAACATGGATGCGAAATCGTGGCGATAATATGGATTGTATGTCTGAAGTACGCGGCTGGTGCGAAAGATGACCTTGGAATGTTTATGTGATAGAATGCGAGCACTCCTTGGATATCATAAGCAAGAGGGTGCCCGCGATTAGTACGAAAGAAAACCAACCGAGGATGTAATTGAGCAAAAGCTTACAGAATGAAGGTTATAGAATGAAGGTACTGCAGGAGCGTAGTACTTTGAGTATTTTGAGAGAGGTGGTATCTTGGATTCTTCTAGGCAGATGGCAGCTAACCATCAAGGACGATGAGTGACCCAGAAAAATCCGATTAATTTGCGTAAAAAACAAATGCACATGCAGTATACAAGTTTGGTGTGAGAGATTTACGTGTGAATTATCCGCTAAAATTTCTATGTTGGTCCGTATACAAGGTCAACAGGAGCGGTGTCCGTTCATTGATAAAACGAAATTTGGACTCAATAATTTGCAGAAGTCTGCATCTTCGAATGCATCGCTTTGATCCAAGAAGCGTACTTGGGTTTCTGTGTGAACAGACACATAGAACGACGTATGATTCGCATTCACCAATAGTAAAAATCCACAGCCGATGTGTTCTGTGTAAAAAAAACAGTCACTGTTTCTACCTGGAATTTGCTTCGATTGAATAAAGAGTGTGATTTTACTGGATAGCTCCGCCAACTTACAACAAATCGCTTGATCGTTCTCGTCAATGCTTAACGTGTTTCCCTATGCACCTTGGTATCACTAGATGTCACATAATTGGTTGAACCGATTTCTTCTGCAGAAGGTTCAACTTATTGTCATCCGTAAAGAAAGACGTACTGTCATTTAGCACAGGCGGCTAAGTGTAATGGCTGATGGGTTTCAAGCACCACTTTGGGGTATGGTTCTTCGTGTTTAATAAACTGCGGTAGCATAACCACTTTGTGTTCATTTCATTCACAGGCATATTGTTGTTCTGTTTGAGTAAGATGAATCTATGCAGTAGGGTTAGGGGATTATTGCTCGTACTTAGGAATCATTTGCTGCATTTCACTGTTAGTTTTGGGTCTAAATTGATGTACTGCCAGAAACAGAGTAGTAACGTGCAATGAGAGAATCGATATGCCTACCCGACCAGAACATTGTGGTTCAAACCGCGAACAGAAAGTGTTGCCCTTCAACCAAGTAATATGCGACAAACCGTGGGCCTGCTTTCTCACATCAAAGAACAACAAAGAACACTTGCGTGCAGTGTGGCACTGCAGACTCTAAATTACCACGTTATAGCGTGTACCTATGTAGCTCATCACGCTATTGATCTAGGATGTCGAGTGTCAATTTACTTCTCTGTTTTATGAGTTCCACATTCAATAATTTTCAGCCGTGATCGTTATGAAATATCATCACCACGGTATGACTTCCCTTCCAGTCAGTGTATTCACTAACACCGAGTGTCTTCGACGAAATTGGTAATATATTCACAAATATTCCTTTCCACGTTGGACATATCAGTGCAATTGATGGTTATATGCTTAGGGTGAGCGGATTTTTGAAAAAAATCCAGAATACACAAGTAATTTCGAATGGTTTTCTTCAACTGGGCAGAATATTGCACAACCAGACGTGAGAGTATGGTAACCCACAGAGCACCAGATACAAGAAAACCCGAAACGCCACCATTTCGGGCTGTGTTGCCGAGGTATCGCGAATAGGGTCTCAACCAACGATTTCATTGAGCTATTGGTGAGGAGATGGGAAGATTTCCTTCTTTCGCCTGCACTCCGTTTGTCATCTGAAGCCTTAGTATCAGTTTTCCATTTCTCCGTGAGATAGTCACTGCTCTATCAACTCGAAACATTCAGAATGGATAGAATCATCGTTTAGTAAATTTTTATGCTGTACTACACTGTTTAAATGTTATTAAAGCCTTTCAGGTGTATTGATGATCCGTGTGCGTAAGGTGAATCCACGCCGCAGGGGTAGGGGAATAATCTTCGTACTTAGGAATCTTTTCCTGAATTACAATGTTAGATTTGGGTTTAGATCCATATACTGCCAGAGCTAAAGTAGTACCGTGTAGTTATGAAATCGATATGCCAGCACAATCAGAGCATTGTGGTTTGAGTGAAGAACAGAATGTGTTGCACTTCAGCCGAGCAATACGCGACAAACCCTTCTCGCACGTCAGAGAACAACAATGTACACCTGCGTGCAGGTGACACTGCAAACTAAATTACCGCGCAATGGTGTGGACATTTGTAGCAGCTAACGTTATTGATTTAGGATGTTGGCTGTATCTATTTACATTTCTGTTCCGAATTTTCTCAGCCATGCTCGCCAAAAAATATCATTATCACGGTATTAACCACGTCCCGGACAATGCAGTCAGTACCACCCCAACTTTTCGATAAAACTGGTCCTCGATTCAAAAATATTTCCTTCCAGTTTGGAAGCATCAGCCTAGTCAACAGTTATATGCTTAAGATGAAGAGCTTTTAGGAAAAATCAGGAATGGATATGAATTGGCCGGAATATTGCTCATCCCACTTGAATATTCTGAGTTTGAGATTGCGGCAAGCCACAGAGCACCAGGCACAACAAAACTCGAAATGCCACCGTCTTGGGGTTTTTACTGAAGTATTGCGAAAAACCAAAGTCGCCTCGCAATGAGGCCTCGACCATCGCATTCCGTGAGTTATTGGTGAGGAGATGGTAGAGCCTCGTAATTTACACTGATTTCACAAACACAACCAACAATTTTGGAAAGTTTTTTCCTTCTTTCGCCTGCATTCCGTTTGTCATCTGAAGCCTTAGAATCAGTATTCCGTTTCTCCTTGAAATAGTCATTGCCCTATCGTCTCGAAACATTCAAAACAGATCGAATCATCCTTTAGTAAACTTTTATACTGTACTGTACTGTTTAAATGTCAATGAATTCTTCATATCATAGGCTGTGAACACGGTGAGCTGGATCAATGTCGAACTTACCAAGAGTTATTCCGGAGACTAGCCTCACGTACAAAGTCGCGTACCAGAAAGCCAGCTGCAGCATTTTGCTCCCGTTCAACGTCGACAGGTGAACACATCTGACGTTATTTATAACTA
>NW_008752600.1:12773-19319 GCF_000715545.1 Opisthorchis viverrini | reverse complement strand
ACAGAGCAAATCCACTGCACACCACCCAAGTCCCTACCATCATTCTTGGGAACATCTGATGGGATCTTCTATGTAGGGATAATGTATGGAGCGAATTGCAATTTTTTTGACCTATTTCTTAGGGCGCCCTGTGCGGGTTTCAGAAGAGTGCATGGGTTACGTGAAATTAGTGGGAACTTGTAATGGTAGTTACATTAGGGGAAACTTGAAAAAGTGTTATTCCAAGTGAAAAGAATACGGACTGAAAATAGAGATCACAGCAGATAGCTCACGATAAACGAAGATATTTGCTATACAGGCAGTCCTCTGGCAACTCCTTTTACAGTCCAGTAACCACCACGGGCAATGGCCCTGAGACCAGCTTGTCCGCCTGGTATACTGTCGACGATTTGCCAACATATAAGAGAAATCTGTATTAATAGAGCAAGGCCAGCACACATAGCGCTGTGCCAGACGAGGACTGCGTAAAGGCCAGCAAACAGGCTGAATAAGAAACACAGCGTAAATGCCAAGCGTTCCCGAGAAAACATACTTTTCAAATGATTCCAAGGTCCCCAGAGAAACGAAAAGCTACCAATTAACAAAACGCTCCCCACAGTATGAAGCAGCACATATTTTCTAATTCCGAAAGGTGTGCCAATTAGTGGCAGAAATGCCATCGCCAGACAAAGACAAAAAGAAGCAGCCAGCAGACAAAGAACAAAACCCAGAAGCCGCTGGCGCCGAGAGAATGCTTTTGGCATCAATGGGTCAGTATCAGATTGGGTAAACCACGAAGACAGTATGCCTTGCGATTCAACTTCCAGTGTTGCGGTCGTAGTGGAGGTATCCGGTGCCGTTGTTGATTTGTCACTTCGGGGACCCAAAAAATTTCGAAGAGGACCCGGAAGAAAGTCTAGTTCGTGACTGTCATTGCTTTGATGGGGGCCCCCATTCTTGGAATTCGAGGTTGTTAGCAAATGATTCAACATGGAGACTTCGCGGAAAGTTCTGGAAAACAGGAAAATGGAACCAACTGAAAAGAAAATTGGAAAGCAGTGACTGCTGCTGCAAAATCGCACTATACAAGCTGAGCGGGAATTCACTAACGTGTTGTAACACAGGCGCACACGACAGATGTAGTTTAACCATAATATTAGTTATGCAGGACAAAAGACAATGAATACATGTGCTATAGGATAAAGTTGGAAGATCATCAACTCTTGAATTGTGACATACCCACTTATCAGAGGTCTGGGGGCATCAGGTCTGCTACTTGCAGGGACCATCCAAAACCATGCTTGCAAATGTATATGCATATTAATAGTTTCCAATATATGTAAGAAGTTGCGGGACTTTGAATCTCGCCTTGAATTGTAAGTGGTGCTCTAAGTAGCTGAATATCCACTGGCATGATTGTACACTTAATGGGTGCAAAGCGCATTTCAGAGAACGCGACAACTTTGGCCGATTAAGCGATTTGTGTATTCTTTTCGTCTTCGAAGATAAGAACGATACCGTCTTCTGCAGAGCCTGTCGTAGCGACCTCCGGATTGCTAGAGGAGCGCAGCCCAAATCAAATGTAGAACAAGCGAACAGTCAACTTGACGATTCTACTCGGATCCTGAACTTTTGTTGCGCTGAAATGCATCACTGTCAAACGACTTTCATGTGTGAGCCAGCGCGGCCTGTTTTTCTGCTTGCTTCAGTATGAAAACTAAAAACAGTCAGAAAAATGAGGCACCGAGTCTTGAAGATTGATTCGTGGTAGAACTGATGGGAGACAACTGATGTCTTCAGTCTCAAAGGATGAAACTGCCGAAATAATATCAAGAGAATAGTGGGAGGAAGGGAAAGCGTCAACTGTGGCTTGTATTTCTCCACCTCTCCTGCGGTGTGCTGCAAACAGCGATCAGGCTGAGGAAGCCTCACAAGAAGCAAAATTGTGCTTAATTATCTCTGTTTGTACGCCAACAAGGCACCAGACCTAGATAACAGAGTGGTTAATCTAACTAACTACGGCTTTTGGCTTAACAACCAGACTACAGAAGTATCAACCCTTACCCGGATTGTCAGACCTTTATGAACCGACCAAACTGGCATGCTGCCTAGGTGTCAAACGGATATCCTACCCTATAGCTCAATAGGGCATGGAGGCGCGCAAACCGTCACGTCACGGTAAGGTTCTGCCTCTGAATAACGGGTTAAAATACCACCCTCAGTGGACATCATGACTTCATAGACTACGCCGACAGCATTTGATTTTTGCCCAGTGTGAACAAGAAACCACAGGGTATTCACTCAATCAGTCTTGTTTCACAGGTTTCCGGTTAGTTGAGCCCTCAAACTGTCACTTATTAGAGGATGTCACAACCCTCAGTCATCGCCATCGAACAAGCAGCTTTAGAAAAGAGGCAAGCAGGCAAGTGGATTTTCTAGTTGAGGATATCCGAAGACAACAAAGCGTCGGCAAACGTCAGCAAGTCGAGGCAGAGTTCATTCAACGAAAATTGAATTTCATATAGTTTTATCCAACGCCTTTTGTATTCTTAGTAGTCATCCACAATCCATTTGTTGTCTTTATGTCGGGGGACGAAAGGACTGGCAACCAACTGACTAGAGCTGTTTTTACTATGCAAGAATACTGATTAGTCTCATCCTTGACCCATCGGTTTCTCGGTTTCTCACTCTTATCGTACCAACTGAAACATGAGGCGGCCTGTGTGAATATTTTCTAAAACGAGAGATTCACTTGAGTCTCCCATGAAAACCAAACTGATTTGCAAATGAGCGCATTTGTTGCAATCATTTACTCTATTTGGTCACTTTTCAATGGGACACACCGTCAGGCAGCCACGCGGAGACCACCTATCCTGGGAAAGACCTGTAATAGGACAGGTAATTTCCCACTTGGTGCTACCAAACTGCGTCTCCCACGTCTTCTTGACTGCTGACCAGGATCATCAGCATCCGTGGTGAAACTGAGCACCCGAATGGGCAAAAAACGGAACAAGCATGCAAGGCGTTCGATTTCAACGGCCTTGTTTGGGCACACTAGTATGTAAAATTGGAGTTCGACAGGCACTGGGAAGTGAGATTCCGGAGGGGACTAATATCTGTACAAAATGGGTGGTAAAAACAACAAACAAATGCGTCACATGCCGCATAAAAAATCTAAATAAAGGGATGAGGATATTAAAGGTCGATAAGACTTGGTGTGGTTGGGAGATGATGGGTATCAATCGGGACTCTATTCTCCCTGTAACCGGAATGCTGGTCTGGGGATCGGGGGTGAAAGACTAGCATATTTCAGGTGAGCTGATTTCGGTGGGTCAGCGCTATCAGTTTTAGGTAGACTTCGCGGTCAGTTACGAACGCTTTTCAAGAACGTCATACCTGATGGACAATAGAATAAAATGTCTGGATGGGGAGTTAGTATGCACCACAACGTAGGAATACGTGGTTTACAACAATTCTGGTGTCACACACAAGACGGTGGCTGGAGGCCGTGTGGACGCATGACGCAGACAGCTCATGTGGCTGGGTGGGATGCACGATCAGACGTTCTCGGTGGAGTGGTAGTAAAAAGATCCGCCGGCAAACGCAAGGTAGCGCCATATGCGACTAAGGTTGATGTACACTTCATGTACAACCTCAAATAATGGCGCATGTCCAGAAAGGCCATAAGCAATACTTCAATTTACCTACATCTGAATGGGGGTGAAGCCCCGAGAGTGCGGGAAAAATGAAAAAAAAAATCAGTATAACTTGGGAGTGCTACCAAATGGATTCATTGTGTGGCGGCGTGATTTTGAGCGTTTGCATGAGACAGGAAAGTGCCCATTTTCAGACGTACTTATTCATACCGAGCTAAACGAAGCTTTCCGCAATGGGTTTTCATTGCTGCACGGTTTCAAGGGTGAGATAAGGCACCTAAACGTGTGTCATGATTCGTATCTGCTTATTATTATAATTGCTCTATGGATTTACAGTAAATCTTTGTAGGTACATTTCAGCTCTTCTATGCTTGTACTTAGATAAAGAAGACGCTGTTTATCATCGATAAATTGAACACTCTTCCAACTCGTTCTCGGACACTGTCTCAATTCACTTGTTTGAGAATACAATGGACCCGCAATTACGACCTCGGCTTTTGGACGCTGACCCAAACTCCACAGATGCAGCAAAACGTTGGAATCACTGGTTTCATACCTTTGACACCTATCTGAAAACTGTCGAATCTTCTAAATCCGACAAACTTGAAACTCTCACCCACTTTTGAACCCGCTGGTATACGATCACTTCGCTGATTACAACGACCATGAATCTGTGGTCTACACGTTACGGAAAGTATAGGACCACTTAAAAACGTTGTATACACACGATACCTGCTACAGACCTACAAGCAAGAGTACGGACAGAATATTGATAATTTCGTACGAAAATTGAAATCATTAGCCAAAGCCTGTGAGTTTAAGTCAGTATCTGCAACTGAATTTCAAGATGAACGCGTACATGATGCTATAAGTAATGATCTGGCGTCCTCGCCCATTCGTGAAGACTTCTGGCACAGCGCTAACTCTGAACCGGGTATATAGGCTTGTTAGATCCCTCGAGTTGGCCCACAAATAGTAGCAATCATAGTTTAGTAACGAACCTATATCCTGCACAACGATTCCGTCCATTTCACAGGATCTCAAAATACGTGTCAATTCGACCACTGCTTCTGTAAAATTCGTTAAAGCATGTTATTTCTGTGGTTATGATGGACATTCTCGCTCGAAATGCCCCGCTCTAGAAGCAGTTTGTAATCTTTTTGATAAACATGGTCACTTCCACCGCGTATGCCGTTCGAAAAATACCACCAATTTCAATACAGATTGCACGATGAGGTCCACTTTGTCGTCGTTATTCGTTGCAGCAGCACCTACCTGTCTGGCGCGTCCCATCACAACGATCGAAGCCAATGGCATCACTCTCCGTGCTTTGGTCAATACAGGAAGTTCTTGTAGCTTCATTAGTTCCAACGTCGTGAAACTACATAATCGGAAAATTTACCCAACATTCTCAGACGTCATAATAACGTCTACATCAATACCCTGTCGAACGGCCGGCTACCCTTGGGTTTCTGTCCGATACAGAAGTACATCGTACAATGAACTGAAGCTCTTTGTGATGTCAGACCTCTGCACCGACGTTCTACTCGGGCACGATTTCCTAGGTCTACATGGAAAGATAGAAATTTCTTTCAGCGGGAATCGTGATACGCTCACCATTCGCGGCCTAACGGCAATGAACATTAAATCACCATCACTTTTCGCCAACTCATCTGCAGATTGCAAGCCTGTTGCCAGCAAATCAAGACGACATCATCCGAGTAATGAAGAATTCATTCGCGTCGAAGTTGATCGCTTATTGCAAGAAGGCATTGTCGAGTCATTAACGTGTCCCTGGAGAGCGAAGGTGTTGGTTACCAAGAATGTCAATCACAAACGCCGGATGGTTGTTGACTACAGCCAAACTATCAACCGGTTCACATAGCTGCCACGCCTGAACAAAATGATGGGGAAGATTTCGCACTACGAAGTCTACAGTGCACTAGACGTCTTGTCTGTTTACCATTAAGTCCCATCCCTACATCCGATAAACCTTTTACCGCATTCGAAGCATGTAGTGGTCTGTTTCAGTTTCTTCGCATATCCTTCAATGTCACAAACGGTGTAGCATGTTTTCAGCGAACTAAAAAACCCATTCAGCTGTAACACCCTTTTGGTGCCTGGCTGCCATGCCACCCAAAGGAAGCACGAGGGCTGGGATACTGTCAGGTTGCCCAAGCCTAGACAGACATTCTCGATGGAAACTGAAAACAAGAAGCCATTGAAATTCATGTGACCGTGTTTTGCAGCGCCCCCAACCACGAGCAGGGGAGATCATGTGGACCTCATCATGGAAGATGAGTCACGAGCATCGTACTTTATCGGCATTCACTTTCAAACTCCTTTGTCGGGTCGAAGTCTGACACGAATTTGGAGGGAAGAACAGCATTTTTTCGGATTACTCCTACGACAGGATTGGTTGGCTCCGGCAATGTCTCAGATACACGTTTCCAGGCACGGCGATCGGCTGCCAGATCTGCACAAATTGTGAATAACTGCAGTCTCCCGTCACGGGCTCCTCAGACCACATGAAGGTCGAGCTGCTGCTATCACTCCTGACCATAGTCAGGCAGATTTTCTGTCATCCTCCGAGGCGATAACGCCGTCCTTGAAAGAGCGTTGGGGGTAGCGTTTGTTTGGTTCACGCGCAAAGGGCGCGATCATTGAGATGAGCGTGATAGATAATTACTGAACGCTCATAATGTGTCCGAGATATCATTGATCAAAGACCACAAGCCTCTGGATATCTTCTGCTCGTGAGAGCCACGTACCGCAGGCACAAATCAGAGCCAGAAGAACGGCTGTGTTTGAGGCCCGGGATCTCGTAAGTACATTAACCTGAGTTCATTTCCAAGAGACGGAGTTCAGCTGCATAAATCATCATCATCATCATCATCATCATCATCATCAT
>NW_008752600.1:4172-11639 GCF_000715545.1 Opisthorchis viverrini | reverse complement strand
CAAGAAAAACAACCATTGTTGGTTGCTGGAAGCAGTGTCGCTGTTCCAGAATCTGTCGGAGGGTGAAGATAGGATCGATGCAACCTCTTGCAGGACGGAACCCAGCTTGGTTTTCACGGATCTGCCTCTCCCTGTGTTAAGTCAACCTTCGAAGGATAAGGCCAGAGAGCACCTTCGATGCCACAGCTAACAGGCTGGTGCCACGGTGGTTTTCACAGCGTCCGCGTACCCTTTTTGAAGATGGGGATAACCGTCGACATGCCCCATTCTGCAGGCACTTTCTCTTCGTCCCATATGGCAGGTGGGTCACCAGGGATTTTCCGCCTTCTTTGAAGAGGGCTGGATACAGACCGTCCAGTCCTGGTGCCTTTTCACGCTTCAGTATGGTTATTTCGTACCCTATTTCTTCTTCTGAAGGGCGATCAAGGTTTACATTCCATTCGCCCGTATGCATTATCTCCACTGGTTGTGTTGCATGAGGCCGCCTTTTCAGCGAACTATTAACGATATCATTAGGTCTGCAAAGCACGTATGCCTAACTAGATAATGTGACTGTCTGTGGCAAACCCAGGAGATCCACTGGTTGTGTTGCATGAGGCCAGCTTTTCAGCGAACTATTAACGATATCATTAGGTCTGCAAAGCACGTATGCCTAACTAGATAATGTGACTGTCTGTGGCAATACCCAGGAGAAACACAACCTCAATTTCCAATAATTTTTAAAAGCTACGAGGAGATATGGAATTGAGCTGAACGACAGCGAAACTGTCACTGCTTCAAAATTCATCTAACTCCTAGGTTATGAGGTTTCAAAGAATGTCACAAGGCCCGAACCTGAACAAATGGAACCTATCGGCCAGTTAACTCCTCCACGTACTAACACGGAAATGCAACGCGTCATCGGTACGTTCGAATATTACGCTCACGGGATATCTTCGTTTTTCGACAAAAAAACCGTTCAGCTGTAGCACCCTTTCGGTGCCTAGCTGCCATGCCACCCATGGGAGGCCTAAGGGCTGGGATACTGTCAGGTTGCCCAAGCCTAGACAGGGGAAGTCGAGAGGCAGAGGTCGGATTCGAACCATGGACCTTCCGGCCAGTAAATTCGCGCTCCAACCACTTCGGCCACCTCGACAAAATTAACAAACAGGTAAAAAGTAAAACATGTCATCTATCTATTGCCATCAAATTAGCCTTTGGGAACCTAAAAATGAACTGGAAAGTGCTACGCTAATCAAAGTAGTTTATAATGAGCCTCTGGTTGTTGAGACGAATGACTCCGATGTTGCCATGGCCACATCCATCAGCCAAAAACAATCGGCCAGTAGCCTTTTTCTCAAGAACACTCAATTCGAGCGAGAATCATTATGCCACCCAGTAGTATGCGTAGGCTATCGCTGAATCCATCAGGAAATGGCGGCACTATCTACACGGAAGACCCTTCAAATTGACCACCGATTAGCGTTCAGTCATTCATATGTGCTTCCACGGAGAGCTCCATAACTCCTGTCATTCAGGCATTACCCGCGTATTTCATTTTATGCGTTTCAAGAATCTCCCCTACTCCGTCGACGATGTCAGGCGAGTTACTTTTTCCTGCAACGTGCGTGCCGAACCGAAGCCAAGATTCCGGAAGTCCTCCGGTAGACCTATTAAGGCAACGTAATCTTTTGAACACCTGAGTTTGGATTTTAAAGGTCCCCTGCCATCTAATACACGCAAGCGTTACTTACTCACGGTGATTGACGAGTTTTCCGAATTCCCATTTGCATATACATGCGCGGATACAACCTCACTAACTGTGATTGACTCTCTCACACAAATCTACTGTTTGTTCGGAATACCAGCCTATATCCATTCCGACAAAGGATCATCATCCATGTCGTCTGAGATCAATAGATTCCTTTTGGAGAAAAGTGTTGTCATGAGTCATAGATCGGCTTATAATCCAGTGTAATGGTCAGGTTGAGCCTCTCAACGGTACCTCTGGAACAGGATAAGCTTGGCGTTGAAATCTCACAATCTTCCGCCTTTCTATTGGGAATCGGTACTTCCTGACGCTCAAAACAGCCTCCAGTCACTGTTATGTAGGTCTGTGGCACACGGTTTACAGCTGATAAATTGAATTGATTGAATTGTTATGTACGGCCACTAACTATAGTCTAAACGAACGTTTTTTTTTCCAATACGCACTTCACTCAACATTTGGAATCACGTTACCATCTTGGATGACCGCCTCCGGTTCATTTCTGCTGCAGCAAGGTGATATTTCATCCAAGTATCAACCGCTATTACAAGTCGACCTTCTGAACTGCAACCGACACTATACACACATTGCTTACCAAGGTGGAAGAGTCGAAACCATGTTCGTTCGCCGTCCAGCCCCAGCCGTTCAGAATACAACTGAAGACGTTCTCCATCTTTCTGAATCCAATAGGGACAACGAACACCCAGATATGACTGATACAAGCGGACTTCAGCCCGACAGCTCTTAAGCATCTGAATCCTCTTTAATACTGTCCCCCGGCGACTAACCGAATTATGATGAAATTCTATAACAGCAACAACAACAACGCATCCTTCCTTACAGTCTGAGGAACAGAGAGGTCTGACTCAGTACATCATCCCCTATCTGCTTCAGTACATATGTGCCCGTTTACACAATTTCGGAGTGAGTGTCATGATTTTTGTTAGTTTATTGTTTTAACTACCTGGCTTCGGTCACCACATGGCCGCACTGTTGAAGACGTTTAAGGAGTTGCAGTCAATGCTTCTGGTGCTGTTCAGTGGTTGGGGTATCGAAGAGGAGACCATCGATATAGAAGTGGATGTAGTTTCAGCTACAATTTACTTGGGAAAATCAGCCTGGCATCTCGTAATACAAAAGGCATCTGAGAAGGTTCAAATGCAAGTGACTGCAGTTTCGGAAAATTGTTGTTGAGCAATTGGGGTCTGTAGGTATGCTCGCTAAACACAGTAAAGCCAGCTAAAGCGGTCGTAAGATTAAGGATACGGTATGTTACGGTATCGGCTTGAGGAGCCAGTAGTTTTCGCATGGGCGCCAATTCTGTAATTTTTGAGAACTTTTCGGAGTGACCAGTGTTAGGACGGCCAGGTCCTAACGAACGATTCTATCTTTTGTAATGTTTCACTGGGGTTTCATTTTCTCTCTGTTGTAGCCAAATGAGCCGCAGCCTTCTTTCTTCCATTGGTTCATCTGCGATATAGCCGATCTTCATCTGGTGTCCTTTGTCTTCTTCCTTGAGGTTTTCCAACTCAACGTGACAGAGTAGATTGCATCAAGCTCCAGAATCACTCAGCTAGCACAACACAACACAACAACCCACCAGATGGACTGATATCCATGGTAAACGTAGACTACAATAACTTTTTAGCAGTACATAGCTTGTCAGGTACAAGACTTCCGGAAACGTAGTAGTGAGAATGTGGCACCAAATGCCAGTGACCAAGGACGGGGAAGACTGCGGTGGTCGGGTCATGCACAGAAAGCCTATTACGATAATGTCAAATGGCGGAGGGTTCTCAAAGAAGACTTGCAGAAGACTGAGGAAAGCAGATTTGGAAGGTCTAAATACCGTGTTTTGTGTGATTACTGAATTTAGCAAGACCAATAGGCGGGATCTATGACCAGTCCAAAGTTCTTCAAGAAATCCAACTTAATGGCCGCCTTGGTTACAGCAGCGACAATGAATGGCCAAGCGAGCAAGAGGCATGAACGATTGTTAGGAGTCGTCCACCAGCCACCACGGGTGATGATAACAGACTCAATGTCGGTTAAAGGATGACATCTTGATATATCTAGATCATCATACAGTAAAGGTGATGCAATGCTTATCTGAGCCCTTGTGTCCGCTGAGAACTCTGGGCAAGTATTCACATCTGACAAACAACATTGAGTGACGCTAACTGACGCAGTTGCCCGTACCTACTGGATCCTCGTCTCGACTTAAAGCTGTCACCTTGTCCTGGCGGTCGGACTCTGTGCTGCAATGATCCTGTGGGCTATACTGGTTGGAACTGTTCCTTGAGGTTCAACCGTGCCAGGAAGGCCAACGGAGAGCATCCCAACGAAGAACAGCGAGTCCCCGTATTGCGAACAACCGTATTACAAGGCGATCTGGACGTGGTAGGAGTGTGAAGGGAGTGGAACATCCCACAGACAACCAGCATGTCCATATTTATGGAAGCAGTGATGATGCTTTCCCCCGAAGGAAGGACAGGTCAGAAAAATAAACCAAAATAATCACTTACTAACCTCACATGATCTGATCCACATTGCAGCTTTTAATGTCCGTACTCTATGTCAAATTGGATAACAGGCATCATCCACTGAAACCTTGCTTTCCCTATCATTCGATGTATGTTGTGTTCCCGATAGGTTTGGAGTCGATACAGGGCGTACGGATAATAGAGAGCAACTTACTCAGTTGTGTAGATCCTCGTCTGTTCATGGCAAGTACGAACTGGTCAACACAAACGCTTACATCGAGTTACTTGGAGACCACCTACCACAAGACAATAGTTGATTCAATCGGACCATGCATCTATCAGATTACCGATGGAGGGCCTCAGTTAAGGACCATCGTTCCTTCTGGGGTGCTCAACTTCACTCTGACCATACCGTCGTGCGGGCCCGGTTAGCACTTTGCTTTACGTCAGGGTTACGCGTATCAAAAGAAAAGAAAGCGTTCAGCTGTAGCACCCTTTCGGTGCCTAGCTGCCATGCCACCCGAAGGAAGCACGAGGGCTGGGATACTGTCAAGTTACCCAAGCCTAGACAGGAGAAGTAGAGTGGCGGAGGTCGGATTGGAACCACGGACCTTCCGGTCAGTAAATTCGCGCTCTAACCACTTGGGCCATCTCGCCCCAAAAGAGGGCATCTCCGTTCATCAACTCCGACAGGTTTCAGTATCTGATCTGGCTAGAAAGCCACTGAAAACGCAGAGTTATGCGCATGACGAAGATTGCTTGGAGGTTGAATGGAAGTGGGTCAAAGAAGCAATGCGCTCAGCTTCCAGAACTGTTTGACCAGGCCACTGGACTCGACCAAATGAACACTGGGTTTAATCGTGATCAGCAGACCTTACTGCAGCCAGAAAGACCATATTATCGACTGATGGCACACACAGATTCCTCGAACACTGGATAGCCATGAGCTTCAAGAATGACAGAGAGCGCTAGTGGATTTCGACGGCCAAGGAGATGGAGAATGCTCTCGATGCAGAAAACCTGCACCATGACCTAGAATGCATGACCTGGTAACAAAGTATGAAAACACTAACCGGTAAACTTAGTCGAGTCTACAGCTGCCGCCTTCCTGGATGGTGACCCGGAACTCAACTCAACGATTGTTAATTTCGCTGGCAGAAACGACCCATTCGCGCAGTCAATGGCACACGTGCGTCAAATTTACCAGTGTGTAGCTACCTAATTCCCAAATTGAACATGTCACCACCTCCGAAATTGACAATTTCCCACTTTTTGGTAATCGAGGTTGTAGCAGCTGGAACCAATTTGGCTATGGTGCATGGTTTGCAGCTGACAAATAATTGAGGACCTTCGTTAATAGGTGCAGTTTCGTGCTTTGGACTTAAACGATTAATGGTACAAACACGCACCGTCCGATTGCAGTGGATAGTGTTGCTGTGACGGTTCCCCTCGAGATGTGGGTTGTCTGCAACCACTCAGTGCCAAAACCATGAGCCTAAAGTTCGTTCAGCTCACTCTCGAGGACTAAAATAAGGACTACGTTTGTGGGGCAGCGTTTACCCGTTCGAGCGACGCTTTTGTTCCCTCATTTCTTGGTCTGAATCCCGTGATAGATCATCCAACATGTATTAGTTCGAAATATTTACCAAACCCTCTTGATTTCATCTGGTAGGCCGTCCAGAAGCTATTGAAATCGACGTGCGCCGTAAAAGTGCGTCCTTCATGGTGGAAAAGGAGCGTAGGTAGGCGAGTTTATTAAGACAAAGTGGACATCTAGAACCAGAGATATTGAAAGCGCTACCACCAGATACTCAGATCGCTGTGTTTCTCCCCGGACGCTGGACATGGCGAGCTGTATCTCAAAGATGTATCTAAAACTTTCATACGCACAGAAGCCATCTACTCTCCACAAGCACCATCGGGTCAGTTGAGGAATCACTTTACTTGACGGGATCATCTGTGATACCTTATACCCACGGTGCAGATGGCAGAATAACTGTGAAGAATATTGCAGTGAAAATGGTCATTATATACACGTCTATTTTTGGGCTTGTCGCTCAAGATAGCCTATTAGTTGTCAATTAGAACCCGCAAACAAGCCAACTACCCCGCAAATATATTGGGATGTTGGGAAGTCGATTCATGCACGAGCCAAACTGAAGCAAACGATTGGCTGGTCCTAGTCACGTCATCCATACCGAAACATACGACTACTACATACAACAATGGCCGCTGGTAGCTCCGTGGCCCAGAAAGATAAGCTCGGGACCAGACCTCCTGGTTCCCGGTTCAAATCCGGGTGACGTCACCCGACTTCTTTTCGACTTTCCTATCTCATGCCAGCATACTGAGACCTTCCGCTGATTTGAAGGTAGAATTAAGAGGTTGGTTCAATCAATCAACGACCGAAGTGGGAATGAGCGGCTCCTTCTCCTTAGCACGTGGGACCTACATGGCGGAAACAAGCGCCCGGATCGTGTTTGAAAACCTCTCTTTGTTTGCGAAAGCAACAGCACCAGGTAGAGTTTCAGATGCTAGTAGCAGGTATGGTCAAACTGTACCAGCACCGCTGAGACCTGCCCATACGTGTCCCACGTTTGAGCAAATATCCTATCAGGTGACCTAGGTGGGCGCGGACTGGCAAGTCGGCGTTGTGAAACGGCTTTTTGTCAGCTGGGCTGAGGTCACCTCGTAGCCTGCAATATTTTAGTAAAGAGTTCAGAGACCTCAATGCGATATTCGTACGCCTGCATGTTAAGCAGTTCATCGCCGGATGCCCTCCACCAGTGCTTAGGCATTCCTTGGGCAAGGAAGCCGGACTGGTGTCCGGAGACCACTCAATCTAATAGCCGAACAGCGCGTCAGATGTACACATGCGGGCTGAGGACCAATCAAAGGGCTGCCCTGATAGGTCAGAATGCCAGCCAATCTAGATCGACCATCTTTCACGGATTCACGGATTGATACACAGGATCAAGGCTTTTGCCCAAGTTTCCCGGGTCGGTTTTGTTCTTGTCGGTCAGTGGCTGTCGTTCACCTGAAAGGCACAAGTGAAAAAAGGGTGTAGCACTGCTCTTTATGTTCTCAGCGCGGGGCAGAATGCTCGCTAGCGCGAGGATTCGCATAAATAAATGTCTAATAGTGCTTTAAACTGGGTTCGAGAAGGAGCGTGTACAACCGTCGGAGGAAGGTCATTCCACGCAGCTACTAACCGAAATGAAAAAAAGTTTTGTCTAA
>NW_008752600.1:0-1609 GCF_000715545.1 Opisthorchis viverrini | reverse complement strand
AAAGGCTGAGGCAGTTTGTGTACAAGCATTTCAACACTGCCTCTGCTTCCTCCGAGGGTGAGGAGCCGAAAGTTGAGTGACCAGGGTGGTTAGCAGACTTAATAGTTGTTCACCAGGTTTGAGTCTGAGTCCAAGGCTCCAAGGGGGCCTCTGGGGCGATGTCTGATTCCGGCCTTTGTGGTTTCGGGGGGTGCTTTTAGCCTGCGGGAGAGCTCGGTTTGCTCGGGCTTTTTGGCTCTTGGGGACGGAGTCTTTTCCCTATGGGCGAAAATTTCGACCGATGCTGTTTGTAGCTCTATCAGCATCCCTTTTTCGTCGACCAGATTTGCTATTGGTCAACGGTTTGCTGCAAGCTTTCGCCTTTCTGGATCCTTGGGCGTTTTGGCGCGGTTTAACCGGAAAAGTGTCTCTAACGACGCTTATGGCCCACTCACGGAGATTCTAGCGCGAACCTGTGGGACATTCTGCGATAACAGTTGTAATATTATTTCTCTGTCTTCATGAAGGGCTGTCTGAAGCTACCGCGCCTTGTGGTATACCATAGTGAACGGAGCAGGAAGCCAAGGACCGACAGATTTGTACGACCGTACAGTGCAGTGTCTGTAATCAGTTGTCACATTTACCATTTTTTCCTGATTTAAACTACACTTTGTAACCTTCGTACATATTTTATCATGAAGTGTGTTTTAATGTTACGAATACACAATTTTCCGGTGCTACCAGCGGAATTCTTGCTGAACGGGTGTATTTACGCTCCGTTGGACTGTTTGCTGACTACTGAACCAGTTGGACTAGATCTCCGTGTTTGTGTCAACTGTTGAATCTCACAATAAATCCCCGTGACATTTTTTAGCCGTGAATAATTCTCCTATCGTGGAATATATCACCCACCCGTGAACCATCCGTGGGAAATTTCGATAAGTGAATGTTTCCTTTCGCAGCCGGTTATTGCACCTGGATCGGTGTAGTGGACTATTGGATCTACCCATTCGTGAGTCCTCATTTGACTGCTCATTCTTTTCCTATTGTGATTTCGTGATTTTGCATTGGTTACTTTTCTTGCTAATTTGTTCGAACACGCTGATAAGGTCCTAGTCCGGTACATAATTGGTGAGCCCGAATCATTCCTTAACTTTTTTCTCCGCAAAACTCCCGTGCTTTATTAAATTTATTTTCCACCTCAGCATGGCTTCTGAACAAACACAGACACCCGAAATAGACAACGTTGTTTACGTGAAATTGCCTGAATTCGGTTCACGCGATCCGAGGCTGTGGTTCGCCCATCTTTAGGCCATTTTTGAATTGCGTCGCATTACCTCGCAGAGCAGCAGATACAACTGTGGTAGGATGCTTACCAGACTTCGTTGCCCGAGAGGTCACTGATTTAATATACACCCGACCGTACACCGATCCGTATGATGCTCTCAAAACAGCTATCATTTCTCGCACTGCTCACAGCGATGAACAGAATATGCGGGAGCTTCTCTCCGGTGTTGACGTCGGCGATAAAACACCATTACAACATCTCCGCCACAATGCGTCTGCAAGGTAAACATCCGGTCAACTACGCGGTTTTCCCCAAAGAGTTTTGGCAACAAAGCCTGCCCAT
>NW_008752599.1:18222-19333 GCF_000715545.1 Opisthorchis viverrini | reverse complement strand
AAAGCCAATCCACACCCACAGCCTGTACCGCATCGATAAACCCGGAACGTTGTTTCATACTTTTTGAGTATCAGGAAATATAGGTGCCATGGTGAACCACGAAGCACGGCCGACGCCACAAACGGGCGATTTGTGAACAACTGATTGCGAAGCCACTTCACGGAATGCTCTGCATAACGACATTTCGGCTAAGGGTGGCGAATACGTTGCAATTGTTGGGATCGTTGGGGAGCTCACATTCCTGAAAATTTCCCCAGAATTCCCGAAAATTACTGCAGGCCTCAAACTATACCGAAATCTCAGTATGGAAGACGGCAGGCATCCAGGACAGATAATCCAGCTGATGATTGGATGCTCAAGCAGTCATTCACTGCTTACAGTGTTGGGTGTTCGGATATCTCGTATAAGCTACTGCAACCAATCACGGAGCTCAGTATTCGCACAGTGAAATTGAATTTTCGAAGGCTACGACCTGTCCCTGTTGGACTAAAAGAGACAGGTTATTTAGCCTCATTTAGATATCCCGGGGTATCATCGAGCCAGCGGCTAGAGGCACATCCAAAATTTTTCTGAAACCGTTGTTCGAAGGAGGAAAACTTTAACATAAACTTTTAATATTTGGTGGTAATTTTTCGGGCTTCCCAAACGGCCGCAGTTTTGTTGAAAGTTGTTTAAACCTACTCGATCCCCACGATATTGAAGGCCCGCGATATTCATATTTTAATGGCTGCTATGGCTGAGCACGTGAATGCGGAAGATGATTTTGTGGATTTTCACGGATTCACGGATTGATACACAGGATCGAGGCTTTTGCCCAAGTTTCCCGGGTCGGTTTGGTCCTTGTCGGTCAGTGGCTGTTGTTCACCTAAAAGGCACAAGTGAAAAAAGGGTGTAGCACTGCTCTTTATGTTCTCAGCGCGGGGCAGTATGCTCGCCAGCGCAAGGATTCGCATAAATAAATGTCTAATAGTGCTTTAAATTGGGTTCGAGAAGGAGCGTGTACAACCGTCGGAGGAAGGTCATTCCACGCAGCTACTACCGGAAATGAAAAAAATTTGTCTAATGAGTGTGTGTGCCCTGAGCTTGAAAATTTTCTTACTATGTCCCCCCC
>NW_008752599.1:12943-17397 GCF_000715545.1 Opisthorchis viverrini | reverse complement strand
ACGCAAGAACGGTTTGGGAGGAATCCGTGTTGAGCTGGAGATATCAGGTTGCTGGAAGTAAGGTGATCTAGGATGGCTCGCTTCAGAATGCGTTCCATCACCTTGCACGGCACGCTAGTGAGGCTTATAGGCCTATAGCTGCCAGGCGATAGTCGGTCACCAGTTTTGTAGATTGGCGTGACAATCGCTTCCTTCCAAGCAGAGGGCCTTCGTCAAGCGACTGGCAAAACACTAGGTGGAGATGATTTGCCGGTGTGGAGGACGTTTCTTTCAGGATCCTTGGATGGACCTCGTCGGGCCCCAGCGCGCAGAATGGGTTGGTTTTGTGCAAGAGTTGACGAATGTCCTCCACCGTGAAGACCAAGTCGGTTGGAGGCTGTTCGTGGTTTCTCCTTGACAAGAGTGGATGTGACGAGGACGCTGGGGCTGTAATCCTCAGATACCACTGTTGGGTCATTCGTCGGTTCTCCGTTTCTGTCCCTCAAGGAGAACGCAGATGGCTTGTTTCTGCGGCGATGTCTCATGTACTTGAACAGTACGTTTTTGTTTTTTCGAGCGAGGTCCAGAATGGTGGCTTGTTTTCGTATGTTCCATTGGCGGATTTCCGACTTACAGCGATTCCGCATTTTACGAAATGCCAGCTCGTCAAAGTTTTTTCATTCAGTGCATTTCAAGTCGCTTTGTAAGGGTGCCGGGCGAAACATTTCGTTGTTTTCGTCCGCATAAACTCCGAAAGGGGCAGCAATCCGCTACTTTTTTATGAAAAAGCCTTGTACGGTTGCAGCAGACATCCGTGCAGACAAAGCCGAAGCCGCGGATTTCGTCGCACCTAGTAAGTTCATGGATGATTGTGTGTACGCGGTAGCACACGTCGTACTGATTGTCCGGCAAGGTCACACGTTCGCCGGTAACATGACTGCTTGAGGGTTACTTCCTGCTACCTGGAGCACAACCATCCACGCAGCAAATTTATTTTTGACAGGCTCCTCATCAACCGGCGATTGACAAATGATGAATTAAAGGAGTGTTGTACCCTTTTGAAATATGGCGCTCCGTCATCAGAGATTCGGCAGTACGTCGCCGACCACTTTGGAAAGGTACTCACTATCAAGGATGTGCGTAACTATCGCGTCAAATGTCGACCCCCATTGTTAAGTAGGTCGTTGGTTACCTTTTGATCAGTTTTTTAGATGACATATCATCCATCATAGCCAAGTTTCCAAAGTGCGGTTGCGGGCTGCTGGTGGAATCGGAGGGTAGCAGATAAAGTCGCCTGTGCTTTCCTCGAACACAGCAGAAAGCAATCTTTGGACGTTTCCCGGACGTTGTAAACGTTGGTGCTACACACGGTACTAACCGTCTTGTGTAAATAAATTTAGAGCCCCTGACGTTCGCTGTTTAGGTACAAGCTATATACGTTCCTTGCGATGGAGGGCATGGGTATTGTTCGACCCGTAATGTATGCATTTGACGAAAGCGAGCATTTTGCGCCATTGCGCAAGCTGTTCAGCTTGTTCAAGGATATGATGGGTGGACACTATGAAGTCAAAGCGTTCATCATTGACAAGATGACTTCGCAAATGCGGGCCGCCAAAGCCGCATTCGGCTGCGATATAATGCTGTGCTATTTTCACGCACGGCAGGCCATCTGGAAGCATGTACATTTCATTGCTTCGGTGTAACTTTTGCAGAAACTTTCCAGCCGCGGTCGGCACATATTCCACCGCATGGCTCGCTTTGATAATTCAGCTGAGTAGGTGATTGTGCACCAAACCTTAATCGCGTAGATTTCGCCACGATTTGCAAATCCTGAGGAGAACAGATCCCAGTTTTGTCTCTTATTTGATTGTCCACTGGCTCCACATCACTCGATTGTGGGCCATCCATGCACAACGTGGGTTGATAAATTTTGGGAATGTGACCCGCAACCGCCTGGAGAAAGCCAACGGGCGTTTGAAGAGGCGCATGCATCACTCGGATATCCTGGAGCATGCCGTCCAGAAGGTGGCTCGTCGCAGCGAATGGCTAATGCGCGAATATGAAATGCACACCACTCATTATTGTGACCGCCGAAAAATTCGAGAGGGAGACATCTACGTTCCACGTGTGGTTTCCCGGATGACGACATACGCCACTAATCGGGTTCTCAGACACATTGGGATATGCACATCAAATCTTATATACAAGCAGACAGATCGCTTCAAGGTGAGAAGCCCGTTGTTAGTAACAGTCAGTTTGTGGTACAAGCCCCCAAATGTTCTCAGACAGTAAACACCTCGGCCGGAACCTGCACATGCATATTTTACCAATCAATGTGGCTACCTTGTGTACACCTATTTTCAGTATTCAGAGGACACTCGTTCCCATGCGGTAAGTTGATTGATCGGACATGCAGTATCTAGGTCAATTTCCAATCGATCAAAGGTGGCTTGCCGAATACAGCCTACCGGATGGAGAGGTACATTTATCTCTATTTCCAAAGCCAAGGCCATCACCAATACAGCATTTACACAAGCAGCTTGATCGGTTGGTTGGCAAACTGAAGCTGTTGGAACAGCGTAAGGCTGCTAGGTACATGAAGCGTCTGATTGTCCAAAGTCAGCTGATGTTGCTTCAAAATTCAATTAGTGCACAGGACAATCAGCCTCTGGTGTTGGACGGCAACCGCAACCAACCACGGTGGCGTTTGACGTCAAACGACGCTGTTCCCTGTGGTCTCTGTGGCCAACCAACTGACCCTGCTGATCGGTGGTTTCAACGTGATCGACTTCCATATCACCGTTATTGCTGCGGCAGTGAGCCCTACCCGCTGTGTGCAGAAAATCTTCAGGCGCGTCCACCAGGTGAGTGCACATATATGAATTAAACTATTCCCATTAGTTGCCGGTCAGTCTACCTACCGGTCAGCTAAAAGAGCTTGCTTTGATATTGATCTTGATCGGTCTATAGGGGACAAGCCGAGTCCGCCCTGTAAAACAGCCGCAATAAAACTGTTTTGTCCAATTTCGGAGTTGATGGAGACCGGTAATTTGAGGCCTAATTTCTTAGCATACGCTTTGTAGACCTTGCTTCCGAATCCCTTGATGACGAGGGATTCGTGTGATTGTAACTCGAAGGCCTCAAATGCCGAATTAATGAACCCATGGCAATCCGCAACGATTATACATTTATCCCTAATCCCGGTAATGGGAATTATGAACCGCTAGGTAAGCAAACAAATAAAATTCCATTACATCCAGATGCTTAAATGCTGTTCCCGAAGATTAATTGCTTGCCCATTTTCCGTTTCAGAATCCTTGTCCCGTGAAGTGGATCCTTAGAAAATGAAAAAATAGAGCGATTACCAATTAAGCTTGTATCACTGATGCCAATGAATAAAATGCAATTCGCCAATGGTGTTTTCGTAAATTCATGGCGGGCGCATTATCAAGGTGTGGAGTTATGAGTATGAAGTGCCGTCTTTGGCCATTGAATCACGTTGCCTTGCGTAGGTTAGGCCTCATAATCTGCCTTGCAGATAGCAGTTACGCTAAGTAGTCGAGGTGAACGACAGCTCATTGTTTCGGGTAATGGAGGGAGTGGTCGAGGGGCTACAATCAGGAATAGGAATTGGGAGTGCGCTATCAAATTGGGCGGGGATTGCAGTTTGACAGGTGATGACCGCCGTTGACTGTAGGGTTGGTCTATTATGTGTTGCCGGGGCATTATGGTTAGCTACGAGCATGTGTACGGACCTGGCAGTTACTATAGGTGGCCATCGTGGGTTACGTCGACTACAGTTGTGATGTTTACTGAAGGTAGCAAACGTAAACGGCATCGAATAAGTATGAGTATGCGATAAATAGCCAAGTTAGGTGACTCCGAATGCAGTTGCGAGTATAACAGGCTGAGAGATTAGGCTATCACCCATAGTTGAGGCCTTGTTTTTACCGGTCGGCATACATATTGGATTAATGTTTACTGTAGGTAGCGAAGATAAGCAACATCGCGTATAGTTAAGGGTATGAAAGACCGTCAGCCTCATACTCAGCTTTGCACATAGACAGGTCTTGCAATTACGATAAGCAGCCAAGGGAGGCGATATCAACTGCAGTTACGAGTATGACGGGCGGTCGTTGGTCGTTAAGATGTCACGCATATTTGGAACCTGGTTTCCATCGGCTCGCATAGATACTGGCTTGGAGATTACTGTGAGTAGCAGGCAGGTACGACAGTGAAGATTGGTGTTTACCACTGATTTCATGCACTCCATGATGATATAATAGCAGACATAAGCGAGAGCGCGCACATTTATGCGTATGACGCGCCATCGTTGGCAGTTAAATCAGGACACTTCGCATTGCTGAGGCCTGCTAAACAGCGTCGCATATAGGCACTGGCCTAGCAGTTTCAAAAAGTGGTCGAGGTAGGCGATATCGCGTACAGTTTTGAGTATTAGGTTAATCGGTCGCCAT
>NW_008752599.1:0-5367 GCF_000715545.1 Opisthorchis viverrini | reverse complement strand
TTTTTCGAGCGAGGTCCAGAATGGTGGCTTGTTTTCGTATGTTCCATTGGCGGATTTCCGACTTACAGCGATTCCGCATTTTACGAAATGCCAGCTCGTCAAAGTTTTTTCATTCAGTGCATTTCAAGTCGCTTTGTAAGGGTGCCGGGCGAAACATTTCGTTGTTTTCGTCCGCATAAACTCCGAAAGGGGCAGCAATCCGCTACTTTTTTATGAAAAAGCCTTGTACGGTTGCAGCAGACATCCGTGCAGACAAAGCCGAAGCCGCGGATTTCGTCGCACCTAGTAAGTTCATGGATGATTGTGTGTACGCGGTAGCACACGTCGTACTGATTGTCCGGCAAGGTCACACGTTCGCCGGTAACATGACTGCTTGAGGGTTACTTCCTGCTACCTGGAGCACAACCATCCACGCAGCAAATTTATTTTTGACAGGCTCCTCATCAACCGGCGATTGACAAATGATGAATTAAAGGAGTGTTGTACCCTTTTGAAATATGGCGCTCCGTCATCAGAGATTCGGCAGTACGTCGCCGACCACTTTGGAAAGGTACTCACTATCAAGGATGTGCGTAACTATCGCGTCAAATGTCGACCCCCATTGTTAAGTAGGTCGTTGGTTACCTTTTGATCAGTTTTTTAGATGACATATCATCCATCATAGCCAAGTTTCCAAAGTGCGGTTGCGGGCTGCTGGTGGAATCGGAGGGTAGCAGATAAAGTCGCCTGTGCTTTCCTCGAACACAGCAGAAAGCAATCTTTGGACGTTTCCCGGACGTTGTAAACGTTGGTGCTACACACGGTACTAACCGTCTTGTGTAAATAAATTTAGAGCCCCTGACGTTCGCTGTTTAGGTACAAGCTATATACGTTCCTTGCGATGGAGGGCATGGGTATTGTTCGACCCGTAATGTATGCATTTGACGAAAGCGAGCATTTTGCGCCATTGCGCAAGCTGTTCAGCTTGTTCAAGGATATGATGGGTGGACACTATGAAGTCAAAGCGTTCATCATTGACAAGATGACTTCGCAAATGCGGGCCGCCAAAGCCGCATTCGGCTGCGATATAATGCTGTGCTATTTTCACGCACGGCAGGCCATCTGGAAGCATGTACATTTCATTGCTTCGGTGTAACTTTTGCAGAAACTTTCCAGCCGCGGTCGGCACATATTCCACCGCATGGCTCGCTTTGATAATTCAGCTGAGTAGGTGATTGTGCACCAAACATTATTCGCGTAGATTTCGCCATTGCAAACAAATCCTGAGGAGAACAGATCCCAGTTTTGTCTCTTATTTGATTGTCCACTGGCTCCACATCACTCGATTGTGGGCCATGCACAACGTGGAACAGATCCCAGTTTTGTCTCTTATTTGATTGTCCACTGGCTCCACATCACTCGATTGTGGGCCATCCATGCACAACGTGGGTTGATAAATTTTGGGAATGTGACCCGCAACCGCCTGGAGAAAGCCAACGGGCGTTTGAAGAGGCGCATGCATCACTCGGATATCCTGGAGCATGCCGTCCAGAAGGTGGCTCGTCGCAGCGAATGGCTAATGCGCGAATATGAAATGCACACCACTCATTATTGTGACCGCCGAAAAATTCGAGAGGGAGACATCTACGTTCCACGTGTGGTTTCCCGGATGACGACATACGCCACTAATCGGGTTCTCAGACACATTGGGATATGCACATCAAATCTTATATACAAGCAGACAGATCGCTTCAAGGTGAGAAGCCCGTTGTTAGTAACAGTCAGTTTGTGGTACAAGCCCCCAAATGTTCTCAGACAGTAAACACCTCGGCCGGAACCTGCACATGCATATTTTACCAATCAATGTGGCTACCTTGTGTACACCTATTTTCAGTATTCAGAGGACACTCGTTCCCATGCGGTAAGTTGATTGATCGGACATGCAGTATCTAGGTCAATTTCCAATCGATCAAAGGTGGCTTGCCGAATACAGCCTACCGGATGGAGAGGTACATTTATCTCTATTTCCAAAGCCAAGGCCATCACCAATACAGCATTTACACAAGCAGCTTGATCGGTTGGTTGGCAAACTGAAGCTGTTGGAACAGCGTAAGGCTGCTAGGTAGTTAGATGGCATCCGCAACCAACCACGGTGGCGTTCGACGTCAAACGACGCTGTTTTCTGTGGTCTCTGTGGCCAGCCAGCTGACCCTGCTGATTGGTGGTGTCAACGTGATCGAATTCCATATCACCGTTAGTGCTGCGGCAATGAGCCCTGCCAGCTGTGTGGAGAAAATCTTCAGGCGCTCCACCAAGTGAATGCACATGTATACATTAAACAATTCCCATTAGTTGCCGCTCAGTCTACCTACCGGTCAGCTAAAAGAGCTTGCTTTGATATTGATCTTGATCGGTCTATAGGGGACAAGCCGAGTCCGCCCTGTAAAACAGCCGCAATAAAACTGTTTTGTCCAATTTCGGAGTTGATGGAGACCGGTAATTTGAGGCCTAATTTCTTAGCATACGCTTTGTAGACCTTGCTTCCGAATCCCTTGATGACGAGGGATTCGTGTGATTGTAACTCGAAGGCCTCAAATGCCGAATTAATGAACCCATGGCAATCCGCAACGATTATACATTTATCCCTAATCCCGGTAATGGGAATTATGAACCGCTAGGTAAGCAAACAAATAAAATTCCATTACATCCAGATGCTTAAATGCTGTTCCCGAAGATTAATTGCTTGCCCATTTTCCGTTTCAGAATCCTTGTCCCGTGAAGTGGATCCTTAGAAAATGAAAAAATAGAGCGATTACCAATTAAGCTTGTATCACTGATGCCAATGAATAAAATGCAATTCGCCAATGGTGTTTTCGTAAATTCATGGCGGGCGCATTATCAAGGTGTGGAGTTATGAGTATGAAGTGCCGTCTTTGGCCATTGAATCACGTTGCCTTGCGTAGGTTAGGCCTCATAATCTGCCTTGCAGATAGCAGTTACGCTAAGTAGTCGAGGTGAACGACAGCTCATTGTTTCGGGTAATGGAGGGAGTGGTCGAGGGGCTACAATCAGGAATAGGAATTGGGAGTGCGCTATCAAATTGGGCGGGGATTGCAGTTTGACAGGTGATGACCGCCGTTGACTGTAGGGTTGGTCTATTATGTGTTGCCGGGGCATTATGGTTAGCTACGAGCATGTGTACGGACCTGGCAGTTACTATAGGTGGCCATCGTGGGTTACGTCGACTACAGTTGTGATGTTTACTGAAGGTAGCAAACGTAAACGGCATCGAATAAGTATGAGTATGCGATAAATAGCCAAGTTAGGTGACTCCGAATGCAGTTGCGAGTATAACAGGCTGAGAGATTAGGCTATCACCCATAGTTGAGGCCTTGTTTTTACCGGTCGGCATACATATTGGATTGATGTTTACTGTAGGTAGCGAAGATAAGCAACATCGCGTATAGTTAAGGGTATGAAAGACCGTCAGCCTCATACTCAGCTTTGCACATAGACAGGTCTTGCAATTACGATAAGCAGCCAAGGGAGGCGATATCAACTGCAGTTACGAGTATGACGGGCGGTCGTTGGTCGTTAAGATGTCACGCATATTTGGAACCTGGTTTCCATCGGCTCGCATAGATACTGGCTTGGAGATTACTGTGAGTAGCAGGCAGGTACGACAGTGAAGATTGGTGTTTACCACTGATTTCATGCACTCCATGATGATATAATAGCAGACATAAGCGAGAGCGCGCACATTTATGCGTATGACGCGCCATCTTTGGCAGTTAAATCAGGACACTTCGCATTGCTGAGGCCTCCTAAACAGCGTCGCATATAGGCACTGGCCTAGCAGTTTCAATAAGTAGTCAAGGTAGGCGATATCGCGTACAGTTTTGAGTATTAGGTCCATCGTTCGCCGTTAGATTAGGTATGTATGCACAAGGACACTAACTCAACAGGTACGATCAGTAGCCAAGTTGGGTGACTTCCAGTAGAGTTGTGAGTATAACAGGCTGTCAGATGTGGCTATCACGCATAGCTGAGGCCTTATTTTTACCGGTCGGCATATATATTGCACTGATGTTTACTGTAGCTAGCGAAAACAAGCGGCATTGCGTATAGGAAAGGGCATAAAAGGTCGTCGGATTATGTTACTGTGCATAAGTGCTTTCACCTTATCAACGTTGCACATAAACGAGAGGGCCTAGCAGTTACAACAGGTATTCGAGATGAGCGAAAACTAGTAGAGATACGAGTACAAGGGGCCGTCGTTGCTCATTGGATTGGGCTGCCGCGCATGTGGGGGAACTGTAATTAGGGTCTCACATACACACCGATCCGGCAGCTACAATAGGTGGTCGAGTTGAGTGACAACGGCTACCGTCATCTTGGTGACCGCTTTAAGGTGGTCCCCACATATAGAACGTCATAATTATAATAAGAAAGACGCCCACAGCTATCTCGCAACACTGTATTATCTACAAGCTAGTTATGCGTATCTGGGAAAGGGCTTCATCCACAGATGGCCCTCGCACAGCCACTGCAAGTTTATGCTGTTGTCTAACTTTATTGCATTTAATGGAATATGAGATCCACGAGGAAAATGTGTTGTGAGCAGGTCTGCCGAACAAAAATATTTCATTTGTTAAATCTGAGGTGTCTAAAGCAAGCAAAAGCCTACGACTGATCATATAGGGTGGCATTTGCATTAAATACTCTTAAAATGTTATTTTATTCTTTAGGAACACCGAGGAAGGCCGATATAGGCTAAAGTGCGAATTCGTGTTTTATGTCGCGTAAACCGGCAAAAAATGCAAATCGGCGATTATAAATGACCTTGAAATTTCGCTCACTTGAAAAAATGCTACGTGCAACATGTCACAGGAAGGTGCAGATTGATTATACTAACTACCCATTAAAATAGCAACTTCGAAAACCCTATAGTTTCGGCGAACTCAATCTGAGTGTGCCAATAGCCTGAGGCTATCATCGATGCTGAAAATATATTCAACCAGGCTTCCGCCAAAGGCATGATTGCTTCGGTGGACAGTGAATTTTGGTGAACAGCAAGATGTGAACGTAGATTATATGTTTCTTGGTTTGAGCACATACGCAAAATGCAATATTATTGCGTAAAGATTTATTCAATTCGAAAAGGTTTTGCAGCTAAGGGCGTCTTCCGGCTAAGGGCCCCACCAGTCATTCAGCGCAGGTTGGACAACCTGGAGTGCCGCGCCCTATAAGAACACCCAAGCCATTGTTGCCCAATCTATAAGGTTTCCTAAGTTGTGAATTCTACGGGGGGCCAGTCTAATTTGGTTTCAATTTTTGGTGACATGTCCAAGCGCGTTGGTGCCTAGTTTTATAAGGGCAAGGACTTTA